>NC_138658.1:70576012-70761012 GCF_964273445.1 Streptopelia decaocto
ATTGTGAATAACTCAGTGACCCTCATTTATTGAAAAAGAAAGCATACCAAAAGAAACATTATGTTCTCTTAGTAAGAAGAGAAACTAAAATCTGCAGCTTGGAAGGAAGCTACTAGAAATGGGGATAAAGCAAATTGAGAATTCTTGGGACAAGCAAAGCCCTCACAGAAGAAATGGCTCTGAGGAATGGATAGACACACTTCTCTTATAAAGTATTTTCACAGAGGAAAATTGGATTTTAAAATGGACAAGCATTTAATTTAATAATTAAAAGTTGAATGTTTTTTGATAAGGGGGGAAGAAAAAGACACTTTCTGAATAGTTATTTCTGGGGCCAACAAGTTACTGGTTCAAGCTGAGGCTTCTTTAAAATCTGTAGGTTTAGGTTCTGATGCAAGTCCTACCATAAAATTCTACATCGGGGTTACAACCTGCTTCTTCCCTACATTTGAAATTTATATTTCAAATCTAAATGTTATTCAGATGCAATTTCATCAGATGGAAAGACTACAAGAAATATAGAGATTAAGAAAACAGAACCCTCAAACTCCCCTAGAGTTTCTTATATTCAGCTATATTTCAACCAATGGTTTTGATGTGACCCTGTATCTATTTAACAGGTTTTCAGAAACTGGATTTGGAAAGACTACTTGGAAAAATCATCCCTTTGCCTCATGCTGTTAAATGCTGCTGTGTTTCACCAGATCCCTCCCAAAAACCAGAGCTCAAGGATTTGAAAAGGATCTGGACAGGCACCACAGAACAACAACAGTGATAGCAGATGAAAAGGCTCATAATGGTCAAACTGCTGTCCCATTAAAATTACATTTTCCTTAAGCATATAAACTCGCTTAACTATGTCTTTTTTAGAAGATGAATGTACACACGTATGTTGTAATGGGATTTTCAAAAGCATTTTGCTCTTGTCAAAATGAATGGGAAGTTTATTGGTAACTTGAGCAGGAACATATTTAGGACTTGTGATAAATTGAAGAGCCCACCAACCACAAGCCATGTTCTTTAAACTTCACTGCCATAGCCAAATGCTAAAAGTTCAGCTCAACCTCTGAGTGGGCATATTTCTGTGTACATGAGTCCATCTGAGTCACTCATGCTAATTTATTTTTCTTATTTCCTTTTCTTCTTTGCATTTCAATAATATCAAAGACAAATTCTTAGCCCTCTGACCAAACCCCTGATCTGGTTATGGAATGCTTTCAGCCACAGTGTCCCACAGTACGGAGCTTATTCTGCTGCCAGGTGTAGACCCTGCATCTGGAAACACACATGCACACTTATCATTCTGATCATTTGACTCCTGCTGTTGTTGTGACCAGAACTAAGCATCAAGAATAAATAACATATGTATTTTTGGAGGGATCAGGCCACATGAACCACTGCTGATACAAATTTGGTGCCTCTCCTCTCTGGCATTTCCTCTACCACAGCCTTTATAGGTGGTAGAGAAAGGCATGTTTTGGATTTGTCATCTCCATATGTTTGATACCATCTCCCGTGGACAGTTTTTGGCTGTTATTTTCTTGAGGTTTATTGCAGAAACTGATGTCAGATTCTCTTGTTGAGCTGCCTGGACATCCCTGCTTCATAATTCTGCTCTTCCATAGATGTTAATGAAGCTGTTAAGTTCATTATTGTTCCTCTAGAATTTCCCCATGTGAAAAACATCACTTCCCAGACCCCCATTTGACTCCATAATAAACCATCTCAGACATCGATTATGCTTTGTATTTTCTTTTAAATACAGCATTCATTTATTAATCTAATTACCCAAGGAACTCTTCTATGCTTTGAGCACAGTTCAATGCTGAGACTTCTGGAGCAAGTTTACTTTCCATCTCGTGTTCTGTTTTCTAAAATAATTTAAACTGATGAGAGGAAAAAGGAAAGAAATCAACTGACAAATCAAGTCATCTTTCAAATGGTGTAGGGAAAGATTATGTCTACACTACACCTACTTAGTTTACATACCTTTTGCATTATTGCTTCACATCTACTCCTATATTCAAATTGTGCATCTCACACGGTCATCAACCTTAACCATACCACATCCTTGCTATTACTATTGCTTAACTTAAAAACACTGGTTAATGAAAATTACTACTTCTGTGAGTGGTAATGCTGCCCTGAACTGGACTACTCATGGGAATACAGCTATTTAAGCAAATCAGTGTCTGTAGGACAGGCTTTTAACTAGCCAGAAGCATATGCACTGTGCAGCATCGTTTAAATTCTGCAGATACAAACACATTTTCTACTTCCTACAGTTGAAATTTTCCTTTCAAATTTTTCCAGCCTGAGTGTTTATTTTCAAATATTTCAAGTATTAATTCTAAGAGAGGATTGTTACTGTCATATCAACTTTAGCTGGTTTTGCTGTCCTCTTTTTAAAAGAAATGCAGAATTATTTTAATTTAAGAAATATGGATCCCCTTCAGTCTTTCACAACTTGGCAACAGCCGAGAGAGCAGACAACATAAAACAATTAAAATAATTTAGCATATACTTAGACACCTCTTTAAAACTGTATTTTTGTTATTAACCTACCTATATGTTATTACAGGAGGATTTTATTCCCTAGACATATTGAAAGGCATATAAATAGATAATCTGGGGGCATATTTGGGGCTCAAAAACATGATGAGGATAGGATTAAAATAGAAATATTTCCCATCTGAGCTATAGTAGGCACTATTAGCAACAGTTCAAATGAAACAGGACTAAAAAACCCAAGGCATACAGTTATTGATGTGGGAGTGGTGCTAGCAGTATTTTTAATTACCATCATTCCATGTTAAGTACATTTATTAAAAACAGCCTTTCATATTTTTAATATCTTTCACCACAAGCAACCCAAAAGTATCCAAACACTAATTTTTTTAACCTCCTTTTTTTCTTGCTTTGTAATAAAAACAGTAAAGGTCTATTATCCATGAAGCTGCTCATTCACTGCACATTTCCATACTTTCCCATTCATTTTTATTGAAATCAGGCAGCAGGCCGAGAGACCCAGGTTTCCACGAAACGGGGCAGACATCCTTTAACCCGCATGTATCACTTTGTGAGGGTGATATGATCTCTCTGTTCACTACAAGACCACAGTTTTGTTAAGAGGTAAAAAAGACACGGACACATTTTCCCTTGAAGCTGCTGCCTCAAAACCAGCAGCAAACCAAAGCCATCGCTGCTGCGAACCAAAGGTCACGTTGAGAAAAATGAAACCATATATGAATAGAAAAGGGCTCCGAAGCCTCACCGACAAATCCATTTTGAGGCTTGTGCTATCTCTTGGAGGGTGTGTGTGTACGAACAGTCTCAAGAGAAGCGTTAACAAATATCTCTGAATTCTAATGTTAGCACTGCTGCAGTGTTTTAAACGTCAACAGCCTGATGTGTGATGTGGAATACGAATTTCTATGCGCAAGAGATTATACCCTGTTTTACACTGAGAAGTTTGTTATCTGCATCCCACCTTAAATTAAGACTGGCTGTCTATAGGTAGCAACATGTGGAACTGCAACACATATTCATTCATCAGAATCATCGCAGGGCATTTCTCAGTTACTCTCAAATGGGGAAAAAAAATGCCCTTTAGGGGGAATGCTCTAAGTGCTCTGTCATCACTAATAACTCTGTATGCATTTAAGAGAAAAAATACTTACATTACAAATTGGGGATGGAGTTGTAATGGAGAAATGCCTGCTTGCATGTAGCATAAATTCAGGAAAGTTCAACTTCACAAATTGGAAAAAGGAAGAAGATTTTTCCCCCTCACACCAAAACATTGTCTTTTTGCTTTTTTCATTAATTTTACTTGAAAAAAGTAGCTTTTCCCAGTGAAACAGAAAAACTGGAGTTGTCTGCTTTAAGCTCGGCAGAAAACAATATTTACTGTCGTAGCACAGGGATTCTGCAAGCAGTGAACAATGAAGGTTTTACTCACTTGGCTGACCCAGTATTTGCAGACATACTCCTATTCAGTGGGACTAGGAAGGCAATTAACTCATCAATTGCTCCTCACCGAGAACACAGAGCTGAAATAACAGCAATTATTTAAAAAAAAAGAAAAAAGTTGAAGGCAGATATTCACTTGAATTTTTATTAATACTTTTCCTTTTTTTAATAGAACTATAGGCAAAATATATTTCAGACCAGATTTTCTTATCGCTACAGTCTCACTTTCTCCATAACTGGAGCACCCTGCTCTCCGTCTTTTGCAAAGATTGTGTGTGCTCTGTGTGTAGGTGCTTTTCAGAGCTGAGGAATGCTTTCTGACGTCTCTGCCTTCGATGGCAGAAATGGA
This sequence comes from Streptopelia decaocto, assembly GCF_964273445.1. Lineage (NCBI taxonomy): Eukaryota > Metazoa > Chordata > Aves > Columbiformes > Columbidae > Streptopelia > Streptopelia decaocto. Next base: position 70,580,334 of record NC_138658.1, read on the forward strand.
GTACAACCTGAAAGCCAGGCTCCTTTAAACTTCTGAATCGGAAGAAAAACAGAAACTAAAAATACACATTTTTGGAAAAGGCACACTGATAAATGCAGAGGCCTTCGGTAGACAGAATTGCTTAAAAACTGATAGATTTATTTAACAGTAGGATGATGGAGTCAGACCTACTATAAAGAAACTTCACCCCATAAACTCCACATCAAATTCATAATTTCTTTAAAATATCTTGACTTTATTTTATTCAACACTTACAAGTGATAAAGAAGTCATTGCATGTAGCGTTAGTGGTTCTTCTGGGTAATTAACGCCACTGGAGTATTGTACTTTTCTAATCAGGGTGCATAATCTGTGCCTCTCTAACCACTGGGTCTTGATGTATGTTTTGTCTGAAGACTCACTAACAGTGAGAAACTGCTTCCATATGCAAGTGCCTGTTACTACAAGCCATTTCTCTTATGCTCTTTTTTTTTTTTATATATATAAACGAAATAGATGGAAATTTCTAAATATCTTTCAAAAAATGCATATTTCCCAGACATAAGTTACATCGTAAACTTTTTTTCTGAGACTTCTCAATTTTTCCATTGTTGTCTTTTAAAAGTGGTGTAATATATGGTTGTTTTCTCAGCAATAAATTTACATATATTGAATAGGCTGGAAATCACATCTCTTGAATAGTTTTCCTGGACAAAACTTCCCATTTGCAGATACATGATGTATATGTACAGATGTGTAAGTCAAACAGTTTTTAATTCATTAGTAATAGGCTATAACATCTTTATCTACTGCTAATACTTAATTACACCAGTGTCAAATACCTACAAAATTTTTCACATCTTCTTCACTTGAGGTATCATCATGTAACATGTTTTTTCTTTTTAAATTTTTTTGGTTGTATATTTCCAGAAAGACAAAGAGATAACATAAAATGTAAGTTGAGTAATGCATGAAGAAATGTTTTTTATCACTTTATTTCATAATTCTGTTTCATGGTTGGTCAGATTGTTTGTACAATAAATGAAAACCCAACAAGAAATCTGAATAAGCAGCTGCTGGGTGAGCATGCCTTCCTGTTTACTGCCATATTACCCTCTATTTTTTTTACCCTCTGACACATACTTTGTTTTTTGGCATAGTGGGCCCTGTTTAAGGGGCCTGAGCAGTGCAGTGATGCTGCACCTCAATGGTCCCTTCAGTATTTTCATGACTCCTCCAAGCCATTGCCGGGGATTGGGGCACACAGGACAAAAAAAATGGTTCACTGCACTTGCTTGCGATCCAGGCAGAACAGATCTCCTGGGTCATGGACTGGAGATGCCTGATTTCACAGGCAACAGTGTTATAATATTTCCCAATCATAAAGAACTATCTTAACACCTTTTTGCTGTTGTGTTTGTTGGTTTTTGGTTAGTTGGTTCATTGGTTGGGCTTTTTTTTGCCTTTGTTCTGCTTGTAGACCACTCTAAAGACACTTTTTGGTCTAGATTTCTACCCAAATACATTCATGTGCCACAGTACCTCTTCAGTTTTATCTCCCACCAAGGTGTTAACAGTGATAGACTTACATAAGCATCCAGATCCTCACTTACTCTCCTTTTTGTTTGTTGGAAGTTTTGATTTTTTCCCCTGATAATTCTGCAGCTGTATTTGCTTTTCAAGACCTGCATCATAGTCAGCTGTGACCAATCAGCACCACAGCCTCATTTTACCTCTCAGTCATTCCCAGACTGTATTGACATCTTCATTCCCACTCCCTAGCCACGATCTTGTGTTTTGTACAATTTCACGGCTATCTCCAGTCCAAAAGTTGTCAAGTTCTTTCTCTATGATACTCAGAGCCTCCTCTAGACTATAGCCAGCCTCTAGTTTTAGTTCATCAGCAAATATCACCAAAACCTCCTTCCATCTTTCCTTCTTTCCACCACAGTCACAGGTGAAAACATTCAACAAGATCCAGTCCACAAGTGATTCCTGAGTGAACACATTTCAGGTGGCATTTCCAATCTCAGAACTTCTCAGTTTCATCCCCACTTAAGCAGGCTCCTGACCCACCCTCTAATCACAGAATCGCCAGGGTTGGAAGGGACCTCTGGAGATCATCTAGTCCAACCCATCTGCTAAAGCAGGTACGCTTAGAATAGATTACAAAGGAATGTGTCCAGGCAGGTTTGAATGTCTCCAGAGAAGGAAACTCCACAACCTCTCTGGGCAGCCTGTTCCAGGGCTCTGGCACCTCAGAGTAACGAAGTTTCTCCTCATATTCAGATGGAACCTCCTGTGCTTCAGTCTGTGCCCATTGCCCCTCATCCTGTCGTTAGGCACCACTGAAAGGAGTCTGGTCCATCCTCTTGACATCCACCCTTGAGGTATTTATAAACATTGATGAGATCCCCTCTCAGCTTCTCTTCTCCAGGCTGAATAGCCCCAGCTCAGTCTCTCCTCATAAGAAAGGTGCTCTAGGCCCCTAAACATCTTCATAGCTCACCACTGGACTCCCTCCAGTAATTCCTTATCCTATCCTTCTGCTCATCCCCATCTCCTCCAGTTTAACTGTTCATTACCCCATCTCAAATGCATTACTGAAGTCCAGGTAGATGGTATCTAATGCATTTCTTTTGACCAGAAAATCAGCTATCTTATCAAAGGAAGCTATTGGGTTAGTTCGATACAATCTACCTTTGGGAGATGGGAGACAGATAGTACAACGCAGGTGGGGAGGGACAAAAAGGAAACCCACACAGAGCACTGCTCAGCCTGCCAGGCAGTGACACAGTCATATTCTTTCATCTAGCATAAAAGCAGAGGAGTTTAAGGAAGAAAGGGTTTGGAGGAGAAGAGTGCAACAGCATTGTGGGTAAATGGAGAACTCATCCCAAATGAAGGGGTTGGAATAGGGAAAAGCAACAAACCTAATGACCAGTTTACTGGCATGGCTGTTGACATGTTGAATGACGAGAAACAGCAAAGGTGAACAGGAAGCACAAATTGTGTTCTTTTTTTCTCCTAGCAAGAGAGCTAAGAAATTAAACAAAACCAAACAAGCCAGTTTTCATTTCACAAAATGTGTGATTAAAATAGGGTATTTGTGGAGACCGTAAGCTGAGGTCTGTACAACTTATGCAGCTGTGTGGAAGAAAAGTTCACCAAGAGCTTTCCAGCAGAAAGATACAAGCCTGTGTCATAAGTCCCTGTGTGACAGGTTGCTGGAGCCTAAACTGCAGCAAGCAACCCTTGGTCAGCTTATTTTCTCCTTCTGCTCTTCCCTAGGACCTTTGCTCTTAGGTGTTGGGTTTTTAATTTATTTTGTGGGAATAGATTTTTCTTGTAATTTTCCATGTGTAGATGTTCGGAGATCCTTGAGAGCTCTCCATGGATGTTAGACCATCTTACATTTGGAGTCCTTCTTTTCATCCCAGGAACATGTCCATGAACCTCAGGCAGTATGATCTACCAGGGGCAATCAATGATTTGCAAGTTAGACTCTGCTCTGTTCTGAGCAGTTCCTTGGAAACTGCTTGATCTCAGCATACCTAGATGATACAATGGAGCCACACGTGGTGAATTATTTCCACTATCCCACTGCAATCTTCATCTTTGAATCTACATCAATCACTTACAAAAGTATTTTTTTCTAACTGTGCTTCAGGGGCCAATGAGCCATAATCACTTTATGAATGAGCACCTGACCTCATATTCCCCAATTAGTTTTATTTTACCCATTAAGGATTAATGTACAAAAGCTCACTGGCTGGTAAAATGCAAATACTTTTACCTTGACAGGTATGCCTAAAAATTATTTGGAAGTATATTCTATGAGGTCCCAAATGATTAGCAGTAGCAGTGTCCGCTAAGACTAAAGACTAGCAAATAATAAAGTTACTATGCTAAACCAAACCTGTGTTGTGCCTTGATTTCTATTTGAGGGTTGTACACAACTAATATAGTGCGGTAATACTAAAGCACTATTCAGTAAAACCCTGAGCAGTTACCATTTACAGTATATCATAGTCAGATGACAGCAGGAATGGTGGGAGTTCATTACAGGGACCATGAATTGTTGGAGGTAATTTAGATTACAATTTAAAGTTTAATTTAAAAATCTATCAACAAATGTGAAAGTGCTCGGGGAACATTTTAAAATGCACTTTAATCTCACCAGCACAAATAGCTTTTCAGAGCCCTAAACATCATCACCTGGAAAAACAGTAAAACTTTACTGCATCTTTAATTAAATTACAAACACAAAGGATAATTAACTTTTTTTATTTTTATTTTATTCATGCCATTGTTTCCCTTCAGAGTCAATATCTTCAAGTTGCAGGAACAGGATGTTATGAAGAAGTTTACAGCCTGCACATTCCCCCAGGATAATATTGCACCAAGCAAATGAAGTGCAATACAGTCGCATGCCCAGACACACACACACAGACACACGAACAGAATCAACAGAGGTACTGGAGACTAAGATGTTCACCAAAGCATGTAAGAAATTTGAAAAACAAGAAAAGAAGAGGAATGAATCAATCAGCCAGCCAGCTGAAAACAGGAGACAGACTCTGCTTTCCTCAGCATGTAATGTGGGGGCTACATGGTTCATAGCATAGGACAGTTGAAAAACTAAAATCCAGCCTGCCCAACCTGGCCCCTCACGGAAATGAAACAATTTACTCCTGTCCAGCATTTACCTTGACTTCCAAGGCCCCATCATCTCACCATTATTTCTTGGCATTAAGGATTCAGAGGGCACGTATCGTTATTCTCCATGTTAATATGTAGGACTGTACAACCGAGCAGGGTTTGGTTCACAAGCAACTGCAAAAACAGGCCAAATTCTTAGTGGGAAAAGGCATTCTTGATGGCTCTGAGATATTGTTTTAATTTAATTTTATTTTCTACTTGAACCTGTCCGGGTTTAAGCCTCTCTTGAACCATGACTCTACAAATTGACCTCGGCAAGTCCCCAAGCACTTGCTCATATTGAGATACATGCACTGGCCTTGCTTTAAAGAGGTTTATGCCAATGCATTCAAGCATATACTAGTCTACACAGCCTTAAATTGTGAATATATGAAGAAAACATAGCCAGATGCTAGTATTTACATATCTTGAACTCCAAATCATAGGTGTGAGATGTTTCTTTGGCTGGTTAGAGACGTGTAGAACAAGAACATGAAACTAACGTGATAGAAATCTGCTGCTCAGAAAATTTTGCACAAAGTGGAGGCAAGATGTTTGAAATTCTTGGTGCTATTAAAGAGTCTGAGCTGACTTCCTGAAAAAATCTAAAATCAGGCAGTTTTGATGACTCCACCAATGATGCTTAATTTTTCTTGAAGCCAACAGGGCTGCTCACTTGAGGAGGAGAAATAAAATCTAATCTATTCTCTTTCATTATCAGTAATTTTACTCCAGGCTTTGCCTATGTATCTAAAAGCATAGACTGCATTTTAGTGATACCTGGTCTTGTCTATTGATTCGCTGCCATCCAAAGAGGTTGTCCCATTACCACCCACTTTCACAGTCTGCACATCCTACTCTGGTCCATCATGATACTTCCATGCTCATTTGGCCATATGGTATGCAGATCTAATTTCCTAAGCCAGTGGGAAAGGTCAATTTTGTTGCATTGGTTTTCCTCCAAACTGGTAAGAAAAATAATCTCAGAAGATGCTCATACAAGTACCAAAAGGTATATGATCACCTGGAGCGGGAAGAAACAATACAGAGATTGTCCTCTTTCAGCTGCAGTGAAACATTGCAGCATTTCAACTATATTGTTTAAACAGGGTTAAACAGAGAGGTATCTTTTGGGGCAAAGTGCTGGCCACAAGAGGTTTGGGGTTGTGAGCAAACACATAGCCTGTTGTTTGGTATCTCTGGGAAACAGGACTTTTGGGTTGGCTCTTTTTGTTATGCAGCTTCATCAAAGCAGGAATTACTCCCTCCATCAGTGGTGCAAGCCAAACAGCTGCAAAGCAGTTTCAAAACAGAAGTCATGGCTCACTAACACGGCCATACAGCTTCTTTTTCAAGGGCAGATTGCTCAAGACATAGGCAAAATATATTTGGACCTGTCTGTGAATACTGTGTAACCATACCTGGAGTAACATCTGACTCCATCACATTTTTTCCACTTCTTGGGCGAACAACCAAAAATATTGCAAATCTTGGCTAGCAGCTCAAGTCAAAGGAATAAAAGACAACAACATATGTGTTCAGTTTCCATGGGATTGAGCAGCTTTGTGAAATCCCTATCATGAGTCTTTGCTGCCCTCTGTACTTGAAGGAGTTACATGCTCAAGGCATATATACATACATACATATACATATATATATCTCAGCAAACACCTTTACGAGAGGCACAAACACCCTTCTGAACGTGCTGGTCCTCCTCCCAACCCCAGCTCTGCCAACACTTACACAACCAAGCAATAACCTTCAAAATCACCGAGACTGCCTAAGACGATTGAGTCTACTGATTTAGACAGTCTGCACAGCCCCTCGCATACACACGGAGAGAACTGTGTGGTATTGAGATATCCTGCAATAAGGTATATGCCATAAAGAAAAAGTAATGTGTAAATATCTAAAATGAATATTGAAGGAGGTGGGCACAACACAGGGAGATGAGGGGGAGGGAGAGGGGCTGCCATCCTCTGAAAATAAGTGTAGGACCTCATTACGTGAGCAGAAATAAAGAAATGAACACAGAATAAAAGGAGCACCACACAAACTATATATCATTTTAATTAAAATCTACTATCTGCTAAATATATGTACAGCTGTTGGATTTCCTGAGCCAACCGATTCAAATAGGTTTCACAAGGACTCGCAGATAAGGAATTAAAAAATAAAACCAAGAGTTCCTTGATAACTAGGCGGAAACTGATCCCCTTTTGGGAAAGTCTTTATTTTATGTAAGTTAATATGGGAGGGGGTGTTGATCACGGAAGACGAGCCTCTTAATTCCTTTCAAATAAAATGAGCAGGCATGACACGGTGCTATCACATAAGAGAAAGAGCTGCCTGTGTGTATTAAACGTTAGTGCTTTGCCTGCTTAATTATTGGTTAATCTAGCAATTTAGCATGCTTCATTTAATTCTAATTAGGAGAATTAATAGGCAGGGAATAAAGATTTAAATAGACTGGCACAAAACAAAACTGAGACTTAAACTGCTCTTGGAAAATGAAGCTCTTTTATTTATTTATTTTTTAAATACAGTTCCTGCAGCCTCACGTCTCTCCTCAGCGGTGCTGCTGACACGAACAGGAGGGCCTAGGTCAAATGGGTGATTTTAAAACACCCTGGGCCCACTCCTCACTTGGCACTGACGAGTGGAGCGATGCGGATTTACACCAAAGCCCAGGATCAGGGTGTTGCTTTTTGTTCCTCTCTCTTCCCCTGAAACTAGACTTTGGGCTTTGGCTTCCTACTCTGAAAAGGACGTATGCTTGGGCAGGAGATTATTGTATTATTTTTACACATCTCTCTCACTTTGTCTTTTTTTTTTTTTTTAAGAGCACTAGGGGTAGGAGATAATTTAGTAGTGACACCATCCTCAGGAGTTACACACCATTCATGTTAAGTGATGCCTTAACTCGTGGAATTGTAAATTATTTTATTCCTTCCTCAGTCTGATGCCTTCTTTATTTTCTCTCTCCTGGCAAAGCTTTGGGGGATGAAGACACGCTCCTTTTCCACTTCACCAGCTGGCTGCCTTCCATTCCTGCCGCCCCCAAATGTTACAGCCTGATTTGCATGGTGTGTTTGTCTTTGCTAATCAAGCCGCGTACTCTGACAAGTCCTACGACATTGGACATGGCTGTTCTTCTAATTAAGGTGCTAATTGAATTAAATGGCTGCGGTAATGAGCAGATGAGCAGCATAAAAAGTAAAGAGTCAGATAGGCCAATTAACAAAAGAGCTGAGCATAATTATAACATTTAAAATACATGCAGCTCTGTACCAATATTGTTAATTGTTACAGGGGAATTTATGATAATTGGCTCAACAACAGGCATGCAGTCTTAACCTGGGATGAAGCCTGTAATTAAAAAAATTATATTCGACACAAAATACAGAGCAGGGATAATTAACACTTGATTTACATAAAAGATGTTTATAAAGTGAAGCAGAGTGCTGCACAAATGCTACACTAAACGTGAATTCTCCTGCACTGTGGCATTTAGCAATGTTACAAAGCTATGAAAACACCAGCCAGAATTCAAGCTCATTTCAGACCAAAGCACGGGTCAAGGCCGACTTTCAGACCGGGGTGACCCTTATTGCATTTTGCTGGCAGAGTTCGAACAAAATCATGGTGCCCACCCTGTTCCTATTTAACACAGCTACCTCTTGGCCATACCCCATCCATGGATGCTGCTGTGCCTGCAAAAGAGCATTTTCAGCAGCTCGAGCTGAGCCGCCTGCCCTGGTAGCTCAGATGCCTTGGCAGAAAATGCCTTTGGGTTGACACAGCCGTGACTTTCCACCAGAGGCTCCACCAGCCCATCTACAGCAGCCACAGCCCGGCTGGACCTTTACCCTGGGCTCTCACCAAAGCCCCAGAACAGTCCTGGGAGCAGTCTGGAGCCTGGTGGGTATGATTTTGTACCTGGTGCATTATGATTTTTTCCTATGCTGCCTGCAGAGCTGTGTCCTCCTTTCCTTTCTCTTCTCTTCCCAGTGAATCACCAGTTTCGTGCACAATCTCCTCCCTTTCTCAGCACAGCCCAGAGAAAAAAAACATTGAATTCTTAAAACTGAATTCTCTCAGGCTAAGAAGGGGCCAGCACCTAAATCTCCCATGGCCTGCCTAAGCTCTCTAATTGGTAAATTAATATAAATATGAAGGCAAATCACCCCTTACTGCTGTGTTTTCAACAAATGGATGTAAAGTGTTCACCTTTGGTAAAAGGTTTATGACTTGGAGTCATACACATGCAAAGGCTCTGCTTTGGATACACCAGCATGCGCAGCCATTCCTGCAAGCTGGCTGCTAAATTTAGACCATACCCTGATTTTCACATTGGTTGTCTGGGCCAACATGCCAAAAACCTGTGGCAAAAAACACCCTGTGAACCCACCCCGAGCAAAGTTCTGAGAATGGTCACTTATTTAGTGTGGTTCCATGGATACTCATCCTCAGTCTGCAGACCCTCAGCAGCTGGAGAACAGCTGCAGCTGACATGAAAATGCAAAACATCATAATGTGGTTTTTGTCATAAAAACTGTAAAATGAATACTGACATTGACAGTGTGGTCAGACTTGTTGAAGGAAAACTACAAATCATTTTGGTGCAAAATATCTTCTTATCCATGTTCATTGCCACTGTGAGATGTCAGTATCGTTATCTCTTAAAGCAACCATTATTTTTTACAAGGTCTATGTACTAGCCTAAAAATGTATACCCATGGCTATCTGAGAAGGCAAATCAGAAGCTCCTCAGTTATACTAATGGTGTCTCACAAGCAGATGTACAGAATCAGTAGGAGGCATTTCAGAAAAGTACAGAACAAAAACACGGACATGTAGGTTTCTATATACTTTTAAGCTTGGGCTGCAGCTGCCATTTATTTTTCCCATCTGCTCTCTGCCTGCAATTGCATACAGCACTGAGACAATTAGTGTCTGGGTGCTGTAATGCAAATATACACATTATAATGTTCATCGGAATCACATTTTGTCTTCGTCTGCAATGATGTGCAAGGGAGGAAAAGAGCACAACAGTATTATGGTGATTTTTAAAAAGCTTATAGTTCCCAGCTGTAACCACAGCAATGTCGAAAACACTGCAGGGGTCTGTCGTGAAAGAGTGATGGCCAAACCAAAAGAGAAAGACAATTTCTAGCAGTGAGATCAGAAGCCATCATCAGCCAGTAAGGGAAGCTGAGACTGAGAGTCTAAAATGTTTTGAAGTTAAATAGTAACGCTGACAGGAGAGATAGCCAGGGTTTTATCAGTGTATGTTTCATTTTCTTTCCTTCTTCTCCAAGCCAATAGTCATAAACCTGATTAGTCCATCCCTGAATCTTGTGCTCCACAGAAAAAATTAGGAACGAACACGCGTGCTGTAACTAAAGCAGTTTGTAGTTCACTGTCTGCTCTGTGCTCCTGCACTGTTAATCACCATAACAGGCTCATTTAGCCCTAAAGTCTCTTCTCAGGTCTTTGGCAGAGAAAAACAATGTGCTAAGCTAACGCTTGATATGCATGCCACTTTGGAATACCCTGCATGTGAATAGGCAATAGAAAATTATATTTTAAACCAGTCCAGAAACAGAGATGTTGACAACTTTGAGAATTTATATTTATACTTCAAAATAATACTTTCTTCTTATTTTTTTAATATCTCAAAATGTGTTAGGGCTGGAACAGAAACAGGCAAAAAGATATGACATTTCCTCAAAGATCTTGACATTTTCCACCCTGATCCTACAAATGCTTAGGCATAAACCTAAATTAGGGTGTAATTACTTCTAATGAACTTAATGTGGCTAATTATATGGGCAAAGTTGGGTGTGGGCAGAAGTACTAGAAGAATTAAGGTTAATTAGGCATAATTTCTGTCACAAAACATACCGACCAGTAAGGCAAATCATGTCAGCTATACCGAGAGTATTGGCTGCTGCATGACCAAATACGCTCTGAACCAGGGCATTTTAACAGCTGTCTTTACAATGGAACCTTAAAAACAGCTTTATATTGGAGATGAAGATAGCAAAACTTCTACACTAATCTAATTTCCTTGACTTTAAAACATGAAGTAGTATTTTCTAAATGTTGATGAATCAAAATATGCATAATGCTTATTCAAAAGCTACTATATATCTCACACAGATGGTCACAAATTCACCAATAAAAAATCAGTAAAACAATAACTCATGCCAGAATATCCAAAAGCAGAGTAGCAGTCAGTCAGTTGTTTTTGTTATTTAAAAAAACAGTGTAATTACACGGTTTATACAAAATTCTAGAATAGTCTTTATTTCTTTATTCATTAAACCTTATTGTTAAGTAGTGATTGGAAAGATGGTGTGAGCTAAATGGTTTTTTTTGCCACATGATGTTATATCTGTTCACTGACAAGGAGTGCATTTTCCAACAAAACTAGTCCAATGTGCATACATGAAAATCAGTTTTGACTGACGTTCTTTCTTACACCAAAATTGCAGGCCATATTATTTAGTCAGCATGCAAATTTTGCCAAATATTTTGGTCAATAAAACATTCAGATCCCTGTCCAAGGGTTGAGTCTAATAGTAGAGAGAGTGAACATACAAGAAGCAACAAATGACAGGCGTTAAGTCACTGGAAAAGTTCTTTGGGTGTCTCACATATTCTTTCACTCAACCGCATTCTCCAACATTCGACATGGCCCCAGGTCTTTCCTGATGCATCACAGAAGTTTAAGGTGAAAGGACATTACATTTTATCATGGGGTATGTAGTAAAGCCAATAGTAGCCATGGAAAGAACAGAGAGCTGAACTATAGCCTCCATAAACCATTAGTACAACTCCTGTGCAGAAACATGCCCAAAGAAAATATCTCAATTCAGCTTTAAATTATGCAAAGTAACCATTTTTACTTTATTTTTCCAATGGAAAGAAAAAAAAGAATCTTAGTAAACTCTAAACTTTCCCATTACTTCCTTCAATTTTTGCAGAGACTTAATTTTCTGCTGAGCCTGACCAGTCAGGCTTGTAGTGGTAAATCATCCCTGGGTATTAACTCAAGTGTCTGGAAAAAAAAAAACAAACAAGTTAAAAATGAACAAGAGATTATTAAAACCAGGACTGTATATTCATTGAATTATTTTGCTAAGTTAATACTACTCTAGCAGAAACTTCAAGAGTAGTAGTAGCTGCTCACCCATGATGTTTTTCTTATGCAATTAAGAAAGGCCTTTATATTTTATATTTTATTATAGGCCCTTTCAGATCTATAGGTACATCCTCATTGTAGACATACATAACATAAGGAGCTGTGTCAGTGAAGTTGATGACAGGTCTACAAAGGAGGCAATCACCATTTCTTTGGCTGTACCAAAAAATGGGCATATGAGAGAGGCTCATCACTGATCTTTCAAGCAGGGGTTTACCCAGTGTTGCCAGATTTAAGAAATTCAATAATGTGTGAGTCCCATCAAAATGATAGATACAATACTTGGGCTGACAAAATGATACAGCTTTGGGGCCAGATACTTTAAGGGAAGGATAACGTTTCTTGAAGTGAGATCCCAGCAGAGGTGACAATGTCTTCATACACTGGAGTGCCAGAGGATAAACTTGAATTAGCAAAGATCAGGAAGGAGGACCAACCACACATTTTAGGAAGAAATGATTTTTTACTGTGTCTTAGAAAGCATATCAACAACCACAAGGTGAACATTCAGTACAGAGACTTTAACATGACTTTCTTACTTTCAAGCTGGGTAGCATACATTCTAGCCCAGCCTATACATGCTTCACAGTATGGTTGTGTCCATAAGGATCAGCAGGATATACCCTTGTATGACCTTCAAAGTGACCTTTGTTTTTTGTGTTTCAAGTATATTAGAGGCCTGGTTAACTAGCTCCAAAAAAAGCCATGAACAAAGGAAGGAAGTAAGGAAAGTATGGCCATGGGCAGCCTGCAAATAAGGGAGGAAATCTCCCGTAACAGGAATGTTAAAAATAAAAACCTTATAACTGTAACCTGGCTGTGTAATTTATATATATTGGGAATCTTTCAGCTGGCCAGAGATGTTATAATTATACTACAGGAATCTGACTATGAATTTGGCATATCAGTTTTGAAAACATGCCTCAGGGTTTCCAAGCTGCCATAATTTTACTTGAGCAGTAATGGAATAAATACAATCTAGATACACATTGCTGTTCTTCAGCATAACTACTTCTTCAGGCAGATTTACCATAACGCACTCTGAACAGAAAAACTATGGCTCATTTACAAATGTAATTTCAATTGAGGATAGTTTTCCAATCTTCTTTCATTTGAGTCTCAATTGAACTTCTTCTCCTTTTTGATGGCATGATTAGACATTGTGAGAGCTGTTGCAGATTAGTCAAGCACAGAGAGAGTAAATTGGGAAGGATGTTTTATCAGTGCACGTCACAATATATGAAAGCAGATGTGTATGCTCTGAGCTGTTCCCTCAAATTACTGTTATGGAATAATTTAGCCCTTTTGATTCTCACAGATTACTGCTTCCACTGATCATGCTGTCAAAATCAAAGTGAGCACTTCATTCCGCTTTTATTCATGCCAGATATATTTTGCTTTCATAATGAGCAGATATTACCACTGCACAAAGAGGATAAAGACATTCACAGTGATAGATAGGCGAGAGATTAAATGGGATCTTTATGACTTCTTCAGCCATCAGTTTTGACTGTGCGATAAGACGAGTCGAGTTCGGCACTGATTTGTTCTTTATTGGAGCCAATATTAGCATGAGCTTACCAGTGCACAGTCTGATAAAATCCATTTAAGGTGGAATCTGTATAACAATTCATGAGTTACAAGAACTTCTCCTATAAAATGCATCTTCAGCAACCCCTGCAAAGGCAAAATAAGCCATTCCAGAATTATAACTCCTTATTTTCTGGGGCATTAATTAATTTATAATTCTGTGATTTAAGGGTCACGTGTGGATGATCAACACTCCTGGAACCACGGGTTTAAATCCTCACTCTCTAATCACCACTTAGGTTGTTATTGTTCCAAGGGATATTTGGGCAACCCCTTAAAAGCCAAGCCCTACCTGATCTACCCAAGTTTTAGAATTTGTGTGGTAATGTTTCCTCACTTTGCTTGGCTACAGGCTCACCACTTGCCTCACAGTCATGTTGTGCACAGGGTCTTTTCCCACCTCTCCCCAGCCCCATAGAAAGAGCAGCCTTTCATGTCTATAGCTTGCAAAGTCCTTTGGCATAATTGGTCCCATAGAAATACTCTTAGATAAGGGGCACTTCATATGTATTATAGGCAAATTTGAACAGGAGGGAAGTTGGGGCTAACTGTGGAGCTCCACTGGGAAGCCAAGACTTTGACAAATAAAGACTGCCTTCCTTTTCTAATATCTCAGGTTGGGGCTGGGGGCCACGTGTCTTTCTGGCAGCACAAGTTTTGCTGTTTTTCATACAAGCAGCATATTCCAGCACCAGTATGGAGGAAACAGCACATGAACCATGCTATCTGTCACAGCTATGGCTACTATGAAAATGGATGTACAAGAGCTGGACATTCCCTTACACACATCACCCCATTCTGCATTTTAACACTCCCGGAACCCAACCCAGTTACTCAGCTGAAGGTCCAAGCACAACATCTCCTCAGGATTCCTTGTTCTGTGTGGCTGAAGGAAAGACAGATAAACATGACGTGGTTTGAGGATTTGGATCAGCATTCAGAGTTGCAAATGGTTGTATTAATTGTATTCAAATTATCTGTGGATTTTTTACTAGCAAATCAAAGCAAAAAGTCTTCTGATAGACAGATGTTTTCAGAAGATCTGACTTTACCATGCTTCTGAGATTAATCTTAAGGAGCTGAAGGTGTGGGGGTTAAAATTTTCAGTTCCAGATGCCAGTTCCAAAGCATATCAAAATCAATTCTGTCCTGTTTAAGGCAAAGGTATTTGTGTACTTAGCACATCTATGAAATTTACCGTTCCTGTGTGTTATGAGTGGGCCCAAAAGCATCGATCAAAGTTGGAGTCTTGCTGAATTTCATTTTGTTCCAACCCTTGCTGAGACACCACTTTGCTCTCTCTGCCAGGTTTTCTCCACAGGGTACTCAGGCAACATCAGAAGCATGTTTAACATCTGCTAAACCAGCACACACACTGCAGCCACAAGGCAGGATACTGGTTTTTAGCCTTACTTCACTTTTTTTATGATGAAATAGCTCAACTGCTTGGACAAAAATATTTTCTTTCTGCATTTTTCATGGTGCTAAGGAAGCAGCTAATTTATACATACTTCTATAGGGAAATAAAGAAACAATAACCACTCCCTTTGATGACCTGGCTATACTGTCATTTCTTGCATCTGTAAATATTAGTTATGTGTATGTAATTATCATTCATATATTAGCCAACACTTCATTTCAAAGTATAAATCAAATTAACTCAATAAACATAATGGTAGGGTACATAGTTATGTATGATCAATATGGCCAAATTATTCCAGTTCAGTGTTTTTTTGGATCAAGTTATATCTTATTATTTTTTCGTGCACTGGAATATTAAGACAGACTCAATGGAAACCAACATTTGCTGTATTCTCCAGTGCTTCAAGGTGGCTTTGATTCCTGATGCTGTCCTCTGTTGTGATATAATGCAGCAGAGTGAATATTGACTTAAAAGGACAACCACCTATCTGTGTATTGAAGGGATTATTTGCTGTCTGCTGTTTTCAAATATCTTTCATGTAGTCTTCACATGAATGTGCAATAAACAATAAAGTTCTTGCCATCATAGAATAGTCTTAAGCAGGCAGGTACTATAGGAGCAGTGAAGTAGGATCACTCTAAATGTACCATCTTTAACAACAAACACCTTCATGGTCACCTTCCAAAATGTCTTTTGTTTATTCAGCACTATAATTCACATTTTAGAATTAAATATGGAAAACGATGAGTGGATTATGATGGAACTTTAATATTCTAGGGGAATTACAGAACTAAACAGGGCACAAACCCAAGCAGGAATTGAGATAATGTTTCTGTACCCCTTCCAATGAAAAAGCCAAGTCCCAAAATTGTATTAAAATATTTTCACGTAAATAACTGTGAAGGAAGCCAAAACTTTTATGGACAATTTGAGAATGCCAAGGCTGAAAAAAAATGTTATACAACTCAAACCTAGAAAAATGAAGGATTCAGAAGCAATGTTTCCCTGTACAATATAGATCACCTCTATTAACAGACATGAACAGAAAATTGACAATAGAACAACATCCATGCGAAGTTCACACTCAGCCTTAGTTAAAAGAAGTGCTGAGCTCTCTCCTCACTGAATTAATTCAGGGAGACCAAGAGGTCCTTGTCATCGACAGTCTTACATTTTCTTCTTATTTTACGCCCTGTCACAAATTTGGTATTTGGACCAAATTTACTAGCTATTTTTTACAATTCACAGGTTTTGTGAGAAAAGTGGCCCGATAGGATCTGTTCTTTTACTTTAAGGTAATAAGAAATCCACAGTTTTAAGATAGAAATTGATGATTTCAATTAAGCCAACATCATTCCTTTGCACAGGCAATACAACCCCAAACACGCTGTCAGTGCCCTCTACCATATAACACCCCAGATTAAGACTGACAAATGACAAGCTTTTCTCATTCTGCCTTGTATTACCAGTATCCTGTAGGTAACAGTCATAAACACTTTTCTTGTAGTCATCTGTGAAAAGACAACTCCCTGTGCTCTTAAACGACTGGGGATGGATGACAGTCTGCAACCCCATTGACGGAGCTGACCAGAGGGAAGGCAACAGCGAGACACGTGTCCTTACAGACTCTGGTGGCAGCTGCATTGCAAGTTTGTGGCAGCATAGAAGAAGCTGTCAAGGAAAAAACAACTATCAAATGGGTCACTGCACCTTGCCGTGCACATCTTAATGTTCCTCGGCACGTAAAATTCATCTTTTCTTGGGCAATCAGGGAGTGAATTAAAAGAACTCTTCCAAAGAATCTCATACTGGGGACATCTACAAGAATTAAATTAATAACAGTGAAAAGGTCCTTTCTTAAAATTTGCCTTATTTTTACTCATTTGAAAGAATAAAAATAGATCGAAGATATGCAGTTTACCTATTACTTTAAAAATCTGCAGATGACATAAATGCTTTAACCACTAGTTCTTCTTAGCAAGAAAGCAAGGAGGACTCCCTGCTACATTTATAGCAAGAGGCTGGAGAGCTGGGGCAAGGTTTTGATTCTGTTGTGCGAGACAACTGAATCTGCATCTCAGTGCCTCAAATTTAGTAATATATAATTTCTTCTCCATTTCTCTTTTAATTCCATTTTAGTTTCATCAGAGAAACAACCATCTTTAAAGGTCTATATAATCAGTATCACCACTATACACAGATGTCTTCGTATTAAGGTGTTATTAACAATGAAATGATAAACACTGTAATTCATAATGCTAGGTTTTCTGTGAAGACACATGTGGGAAACCTGCTGTTCATACCTGCTTTAGGATAGTGTTCCTCCCAGGCACAGACACACGCACACATCTTCTGGCCTCAGCAAACTGTTTGGTGTACAAATGGGGTAAAAAACAATACAACAACAGATACAAAACTGTGAATGATAACTCTTCATACTCATGGGCATCTTTCTTCCCAACAAAGTGTTTTATCATATCTCTTCCTCAGCTTCCCATCCTGTAAAAAGAGCATAATCATAATTATGTTATTGGTATGGAGACAAATTAACCAGTCTTCAATAAATGCCTTAAGAGCTTTGAATGGTTTGTGTTACAGTAGCACCAAATCTGAGGAAAAAGATGATAACTGAAGAGTGCAGCAAAGAAAGTTAGTACAATAGGAGTAAGATACCCAGTCCTGGAAATGCAGTTGAATGTGAATCCTGGGGAAACTCGGTGAGTATTTGATATTGCAATCAAAAATATATCTGATATATGGCGTTGCTGTAAAAACAATCATAGCCCTTCAAAGTAGATGTCATTTAATATGATGACAGTGTGATCTGTACCAATACCATGCCACTGGCTTATTCTGTGCCTGCCGCTCCTCACTGTGTTAATTGCCATCAGTAAATCATTTCAGAGCTCTGGTAAGTGGTGGCCGGGTACTTGGCACAAGTTCACATATTTCTGAACAAATGGCCACAGCGAACCTTACCTGAGTGGTGCAGCTTGGCCTGGGAGACATTGCCAGACAGACACCAGGCAGAGAAGTGCTGTGCACCTGGAGCGTGTTTGGGATGGCCAAGGGCAGCTCCTCCTGCCCCCAGCACCATGAGCCTTCACACAGCTGGCCACAGCACTGGGACAATCACCTGCAGCACAGGCTCAGCTCAAAGGCATTGCCATGACCACAGCTCACAACATCTGGATTAAACTAAAGCTTAATTGAGGTGACATTAAGAAAAGGTAATAATTTCTGACACGAATGAGTTATAGAGTGGTGTCATTCTCAGAAGAACATTCTTATCTTTTCTAAAGTTGCCTTAAAGAGATAAGGAAACACATTAAGAAGGAACCTAAGCTATTATTCCAGCTAAAAATCAAGGTGCTCAAAATAAAATATCATCACGTTTGAAGGATTAGTGGCCATTCCTGCAGGTAGGTATGTGCCATATGCTGAATACCAAATTGATGCTATTTGTCTACACTGGCCTTAAAAGGAGACATTTGTAAACATAAATGTATCCAAAGGTCAGGGAAACATGGCTTTCATGGACAGTGAATTGTCAACATACCTGAGAGGCTTATAGAAAAGGCGACCACCTGGGCTGAGTTATTTGTATGTCATTTTACAGTCCATAGAGATGAAATGAGAAAATATGGCATTATGAGTAAATAGAAATGTTTTGAAGCTATGAAAGTAGCTTCTTATTCAAGTTTAACCCCAAAGAACCATTGATGTCATAAGCATATGCCAAGATGCAAACCAAAATTGTTCATGTGACCTAATGTGCTTCCTTTGCAACAGATTTAAGATGTCCAGGACCTGAAGCATTAGTGAGATTTTTTTTCCGCTTGTATTCATCAACAAAAATAGCCAAAAGATCAGACTAAGAAAGAGGAGGGCAAGGATGTCCACCAGCTTTGCAAGCAGTGCGGCCCTTAGGAAAAAAAACTCAAGAAAAAGAGTTTGTTGTTGCTCAAGGGTTGTCTTAGAGAGATTTGGAGTGATGCGAAGCATCAGCAGCACCTGTTGCCTGGCTCCTGCCCGCTTCAGGGACACAAGACAGTGCGGTCTTTGGATATAGACTGGAGCAGAGGTTCCTGCTGCCCAGTCATTTATTAATTAACCTTACAGGAGCCCTCCACAAAGCCTCTGCTGAGTGGTGAGAGCAAAAAAAGTTACAATAGGGGGATGCATAACCAAGGAGGGTCCCTGCATGGGGTGGGAACAGGCAATGACAAGGAGAAGCAGACACCGTGAGAATCACCGGGTGGGGACAGAGATGCCTCTGCTTTCCCCTTCTTCCCCAATTTGCAGCAAGTCTGTTACCAGTGTCCCCTCTGTCACAGCCCCAAGTGCTCATGTCCCCAGAACGTTAGGGGCTGATGGCTGTGCCATAGAGCATGTACAGCCCTGTCCCGGTGCCTTTGGGCAGCAAGGCAGCTTAAAAGAAGACCAGCAGATTATATTTGCACTAAAGATGCTTGTGAAATTGTGTGAGCAACCTGCATTTGGATAAATTTGTGCTATTTTACATTTGGCAAATATGGTATTTGTAATTGCCATGTTGTTGTGCCTCTTTGGATGACACCCGTACCATTTAATAACCTCTCTTGTTCCCTGATTTAAGCTACTGTCACATTTTAAAGTTTTAGCAGGGGAGGAGCAAAGCCACTATAAAAACAAACAAACAAAACCCCACTATAACAACAAACACAAACTAAACATAAAAAACACCACCAAAATGTTTCAGAGAACTAGATGAAAAGAAGAAAATAAGCTGTTCCCATTGTTATATTCAATGGCAGTAAATCTCTTTCTTTTCTCCAGTAGTTTTTTCCAGAAACCATTTACAGTCCAAAACATCTCTCATGGCATACAAATCAATCTGTATAGATCCTGCCTGCCATTAGAGAGGGTCCAGAAGAGGGAAAAAATTAAAATGGACTGTAAATAGTTGCATTGTGACACATTTTTCACTTTGAAGTTGTCTGTCATTTACGTGGCTCACAAAGTTTGAACCAAACTCCAGGTTCACAGAATCACAGAATCACAGAATGTCAGGGATTGGAAGGGACCTCGAAAGCTCATCCAGTCCAATCCCCCTGCTGGAGCAGGAACACCCAGATGAGGTTACACAGGAAGGTGTCCAGGCGGGTTTGAATGTCTGCAGAGAAGGAGACTCCACAACCCCCCTGGGCAGCCAGTTCCAGTTTGTCCCGACGATGGTCGCTATTCTGTGGTAAGACCAGTGGACAAACAGGGGCTCCTCACATCTGCGGAGGATCCGGCTCTGAATTTGCAGATGTGCTCGGAAGTTGCAGCAAGCTGAAACCACACAGTGGCAATTCACACCAGCAAATAGCCACCAGAACAAGGCTGTGCTGTTTCACCCTCAGTTCTAGAACTAAACCAGCTCCCTTTGGTCCAACCAGTGTGTTTTAAACTCTTTGATGAGATTTCCACCTTAAGGATTGTGAAGAGGAAAAAATAGAAAAGCAAATTGCAGAATGTAGACTGAAGTACTTGCGATCCTTGTGACAAATACTAATGTATAAATCAGCAGCCCAATCCAGGCCCGGGCCGCTGATCATGTTCTTTGCTGAAATGTCACCTGTTCCTATCTAACGATTTGCATAATGCAAAGCTTCTCACTCGTAAAATACAGATTAAGAGGGGAAGCAAAGAGTCATTCTCAAACCATGGAGCCATTTCAAACAAAAAAAAAGAAGCAGCAGACTTTACTATTAACCCTGTCACAGCCATAGGTTTTATTTTTGTTTTTTGCATTTGAAACAGTAGCTCCATTTGGAAATACTTTTTTTATTTACCATAAGGTGTATGTGTTATCTCACTACCTAGTAAGAAGTAGGGCTTTTTTTTCCCCTTTTCCTGCAGTGAACACAGTGGCACTTATGGCCACACAAAATTATTTTAAATCAGCTGTATGCCATATTAGCTTTATATTGCTAATAAAAAGCATCCAGAGTGCAGTTGGAGTGACAGACTCAGAACCAGAAAGGTGTGTTCACCTGTATGTTTCAGAATTGAAAACAATTTCTAATTGTTAAAGATTGGAATGAGACTCATCCTTTCCCACATTATCCTAACAAACACCAGTCTCCTCCAGGGCTTGCAGCTCTCCCTGTCAGCAATTGGTCTTGGCTATCACCAAAACTGGGTTCTGGCATTCATTTCCTTGCTCCATCTGACTGTTCCATTCTAGGGCTGTGTTTAAGTTATTCAAGGGATATAGGCTGTTTTCTAACAAGAACTTTGAGCTTGTATGTGCATTTATAATGCTAGAAGGGCAGCCATGATCCTGACTGCAGCATGTGCAGCATCTTCTCACTCGGGCCATTTGTTCCTGGAAAACCTCTCACTCAAGCCATTTGATCCAGCCAAGGAGTATATAATAGTTTAAGATCTCCATACCTGAAAGACAATTTCTCTCTGCACACTGTTGTGACAAGATGGGAGATGGGAGCATGTGCTGATGCTGCCACGTCCTATGTTTGATAGCATTTTCAGAGGAGCAGGTTTTATTCTGGTGTTCACTACTGGGCTGCCAACACCCAAGCCCATTAACCTTTGGGGAATGGTTCAAAGCTTATCTATTTTCTTGTGGTCCTGAACTGCAAGTTGCTCAAGTCTCCTTGCTTCGGCAAGAGCGGGTATTTAATATGTCGTACTGAGCTTGCTGCACCATGCAGGCACTTCTGTTCCTTTTGGAAGGCTGTATGTGTTCACTCACCACTGATTTCACTTTTTTTTTCCTCAAGATTTTTAAATCCTAGGGAAAATAAATAAGCACCATAATAAGGTGCAATAATAAAAACTGAATTTGCAGCCATTTCTCGTAATCACACCCATGGGCAGGAGTGGCAAGCACACTACTTGCATGAGTGAAGGCTGGACCAACGACTTTAGGATAAGGCAGAAAGCTTTGAAATATTAGATATTTTCTGCTTAGAGACACTTTTCTGATGATACAAATCCGAACAGGAAGGAGTTTGAAAATAACCTGAAGTTTTAAGGGATATTAGGGAAGAAAGTGTGGTAAAACTCGTAATATTTAACACTTGCAGAGGTCATGTAGGAACAGAAGTTCTTACATGATGCTGGAAGAGGTTCAGACATAAAATTCAACACTGATTGCCATGAGACTCATTAAACCCACTTTCCAGAAAATGTCCTGAGTCCATCTCCTTATATCTAAGATAATTGTTTCCCACAGATGGTTACTCCCCTCCTTTACTGCCTGTTTTCACAAAGTTTGTCAGACATTTCTGTGACCTCCTCGATTCAGTCAAGATTGTCCAAAAATTGTGACAAAAATCTGCTGAGTGTAAGCACATGGACAAACACTGACACACAGAACAGGATTTCACAGAAACAAAGCTAAACATAGATAATAAGGAGATCCAGCTGATGAGAAGAAACTACAAAGGGTACATCAGAGGCAAATGAGGGAATGTCATACAAGCTGAACTATAGATGAAGTAAAGGAATGGGAAGAATATTATTGATTTTTCTCTCATTAATCTTCTCATTTTATAGTTAATCTTTCAATATCCAATCTAACAAGAGATACTTTTTGAAGCCAAGGGCAAGACTATCTGGCTCAGAGAAAAGTATTTTGAAAGAGAACATAACTAAGTTTGAAGCTCTGATGGCCCTGAGACAGCCAAATGGGCAATGTTTGCAATATTTTTAATAAAAACAGGCACAACTACTTTACAAACATTACTGAATTTCCTGGGAACATTTTCCTTATGAACTGATGGAGATAATTTCTTCTTCCAGATACTTGTAGCATTCTGATGTGGCATAGGGAGGTAGACAAAGGTGAGAATAATGCTGGGGAGGGACAGACTCCCTTTACACCTGGACATTTCCCTCTTGCATCACCACTTTCTTTTCCATTAGTGATTCTTGATCCCATTGTCACCTTTAGTCTTGAGAAGCTACTGGCAGTTCAGCCTGTAGTGCACCCTCTTCCTGGAAGTCTACGGACTAGATGGTCTAATGGGTCTTTTCCATCTCGCAATGTGTGATTTTTGTCTTTATACAGTACTTCATTCCCTGTTTCCCCTTCCATCTCCTTCTGCAAATTGAGACTGGCTGAGGGGAGGCTTAGAAGAGAATGAACTGTCACTTAAACTCTCTGCATCACTCAGTCATTCTTATAAATGGGGATCTCATATGGCTTCAGCTCTGTCAGGAAAGCTAAGCCTCTCAAAATTTCTCGATATTCAAGATGTGCAGAATAAATTACAAAGAGCAGGCTTATCCACAAATACTTGTCTTTCAAAAATAGCATTGCTGCTCCGAGATGCTTGCAGCATGCACACTGACACACACACACACACACACAGAACCTTCAGTACCTCCAAAAAACAGCCTCACTGTCCAACATCTCTCTGTAAAAGCCTGGGGAATTTTTACACAAGTGTTTGTGTTGCATAAAGAGAACTGCAGGATTCTGCAGCCTGACCTGCAGCTGGCAGAAGGCTCTATATACCAGTGTCTTCTCTGCAGGCAGGCTAAACTATCAAATCAAATTCTGTCTTAATTTGTATTGTATTTTTAGGATTATGAACAGTTTTGACACCTTGGGAGAAGTCATTCCTGAGATCTATCCCAATGCAATTTTTAATATAGAGCTATGCAAACTGCTCCTCCCACAGCTGAAACTGAGCTATCTATAGCCACCCTTAATTAACACAGGCCTCTTTAATTGACATTCCTTGGCTCCAGATAGAGGCTACCAGTGATTTATGTCTGATGTGGGCAAGGCATGGTGCAGCACACCTGTGCTGGTGTCTCTGCTGCTGACTCACCGATACAGTTCTGCCCTCAGAGAACTGATAACAGAACAGCAGCGAATATCCACTTCTGGTGAGGATTGCAAGGATCCGAAGCAGCAAAACACTTAAATACAGGTTTAAGCCACTAAGTTAATTGCTAAGTTGGTAGCAGAGCTGAGCACTGCTATCTCCATACTCTTCCTAATATTAAGAAGTAGGCTTTTATATTTTCTGCTGCATTATACAATGTATTTTCTCCTGTTTTTATTCCACTAGTATTTCTACACCATTTTTAGCATTGCCATTGCTCAAACCCTTTAATCATATTTTATAGTGGTATCTGGGATTATAATTCTCCATTTACCTTTATTGAAATTAAACATTTACTTGTATGGCCTGTCTATGCAAAATAATAATAAACTTGTTAGTGATTACTGTGCTTGAGCCCAAGAAAAAGGTGAGTTGCTTTTCTACTCTATTGAGAATCCTATTAATCTTCAGAGAAAAAAGCAATATGGAGAAACAGATATGGGGACAGAATAAAATGGGTTGCAGGTTCAATGGGTATTATGTGAAATATTTAATAACTCTACTATCACAACTCTTTGATTATAATTCTGTCTAAAAGAATAGATGTGATATGATCATTCTTGGGGGGGTGGGTTGTCTGTTTGTTTTTGACAACAACTGGTCAAGAAAAGTGAGTGATTTTCCCTTCCAGTTCTTCCCTCTGCTTCTGTCTCTCGAGAACAATTCCTTTGTCAATTTTTGCAGCTGAGATTATGGTCCTATTTCTAATCAGCTACAGGATGCATTTGTCTCTCTTGAAATGAACCTATGTGCAAGATAAATAATAAGATTATTTACTTTCTGTGCTCAGTTACAGTAAAAAATTCAAGTACACATAAACATAATGTACTGATCAGGTCATTTCTTATAAACATCTCAAAGGTAAGCTGCTTGTTACTTCATTGTAACAGAGTGATTTTTCCCTGAAGATATTTCTTAGATTTTTCTAGGATGTGAAAATCTGCACTAAGAAACATCCAGAGGTATAGAACTACACAGACCTGAAAGGCAGAGCTTGTTATACAAAATCCCCCAAATGAGGTTTAAAACATTTGATAGCAAAAGCAGCACAATGCCTTCACTTCCACAGAGCAAATCTTAAAAGTTACCAGAGGTAAAAAACTCTAAGGTCAACGCCACTGTATTTTTGCCAAAAACCACAAAGCAAAAACACAGTAGAAAGTAGAAGAATTTTTGTCCTTCATATTTCCTTGAATGGAGGCAATCTGCTAGAATTTGCATTTTACACTCCAGGGCCCAGTTTTCTCCCTCCTGCCTGAACCACTCACCCCTACTGTAGAAGTCAGTGGGTGTTCAGTGTTCCCTGCTGAGGCAGAATTGATTTACTTGTGTTTCAGAGGCTTATAACTTGGCTCTTTGCAGTGCAAATAAACTGACAACTTTTCCGAACTATAAGCAGTCTCTTTCTCCCCATAATCTTAGATAACAGTATGTAGATATATGATCTATGTATATTAAAGAATAGACTATTTCAGTTGGAAGGGCTCTGCAATGTTCATCTGGTCCAACTGCCTGTTACCAGCATCTTACCTGTTAAAAGCAACAAGAATCCTAAAAGCATGGGCAGAAAAAAGTCAAAGTTTTATGTTTGTACAGATAATACTAGAGGAAGTAATATCTGATACTCTGATCCATGACACCCCTTTCTTATTAGCCTGGAGTAGTCATCCAGCCCCTGGTTTGGTGTGGGTTACCTGGTAGATCAAGCTGTTTTCAAACAGCAATACTTGTAAAAGAGTTTGTGTTATCTGTGGTGCAGTTTGTACATATAAAAACATAGCAGTTACTTTTTCATTGTAGACGTTTTTGGTTAAGACATCTGAAAGGAGGGAAGGGAGAATCTCCTCTTTAATATATTAGAGCCACCTTGTGGTCCCTGTTTGGATATCTCCTTCACCATCTCCTTCTCCTGGCAGCTGATGGAGGTTTGGTGCCTCTCAGGCCATCCCCCTATGCCCCACCAACACCAATGCAGAGACCTGAGGGAACGTGCCATTTGCTTTGATTATGAGCTTTTTGTTTGAATGGAGGCAACCTAGTTATTTGTGTAGGCTCCTGCTTCATAACATGGTCTCCCAGACAATATCTTAAAAATATTTAATAGAATGTAAATAAAAGAATAATTAGAGAGTGTGAAGGCAGTCTTCTCTTTCAGCCTTTCACTCCAGTTTTGAAAAGGTGGAACGTGGTGATGTTTTTAGTATTTTTCCAAACAAAATAAGAGACTTATCCATTAGTACCATAGGACAAAGGTGGTTAACATTTCCTACAGCATATCTGAAATACTGGGTCACAATGCAGACAGTAATGCATCTGAGTGAATGGAGCTGTCTATACAATTTATGTCAATAACTGGCTCATTCACCTACTCCTGTAATAGCCCAAGGAGGGCAATGGACAAATTTGTGGCACAGTTCACAGGTGCTGGCAACAGGTTGGATAATCCATGCCCTGGAAGTGCCTCTCCAACAGCTCTGCAAGTGAACCATCTCCAGTGCAGGTATCCAGATGACAAATTCCAACACAAGGTGAAACTGCTGTTACCTACAGTCTCTGCAGATGTTTTGCCATCTCTGACAGCATCAATAATTTAGGTTTGCTTGTGCATAGATATAAACTAATTCAGCTAAGGGTGTGTTTAAAGCCAATTTAAACAAAAGGGGGAAAATGTGGATGTTCTTAAATCAGCCTAAAACATCTCAACTTTTCCTTAGCTCTTTCAGGTGCAGGGGTTTGTACCATTATAATTTTTATCTCTGTGCAAGATTAATTTTTCCCCTCAATTAGCACCTCTGTCAAAGCCTCTGGGAGTCAATGAGAGTCTTTTCACTGACTTTATTAGATTTTGGATCCACTCAAATCCTTCAGGTCATGACCTGTAATGATTCCAGCGGGCTCCAGTGGAGCAGCACACTGAGCACCACCACCTGTACACAAATGTACATGGTGACCTCCCAGTGCATTCCCCGAGGGACTATTTGCTGTTTTCTGTAATTGTGGCAAATTTGCCACTCCAGCCACAGTGAAGAAGTTGAAGAGCCTGAAAATATGGTGGCACTGAATTGCTTTCATTTTCCTCCCATTTAGGAGATCCACTCAGTTAAGAACTGAGACATTTGTTTTCATTTGAAAACAGGAAGGGGAAAAAAAGGTGTTTTCCCTTTCTTGGGATAAAAGAACACTTTCGATGTACTCACGGAGTTGTTGAATACACTCTTCTCTCTCCCTGGATGTGTCGGTCCAAGCAACACTACAATGGTACCTGTGTGCTCAGGAAGTTCCCCCAGGTTGGAGCTCAACTCGAGTTCTCCCAGTCTGGGGGCTGTTCCCAGGAGCTGACCAAGTCTTCTCTGCTCAATACCATGTAGCATGGAGACAACACTGCATGGGCAGAAAAAGGGCATATTTTTTTCCCTAATCATCTGCAGGAATCAGGACATGACCTCTGGGAAAGACCATGGAGAATACACATAGAAATGTCTATATATGTCCTAAGAGGATATGATAGGACTATCCATCTCACAGGGCAGACAGAACCCATAGCACAGAAGAAAAAAATCCCACTTTGAGCTGAAACACAGCCAAGTGACCATGTTACATTAGGCTGACTCACGGCAGGTCAGAGCAGGAATGTAACCTGTACTGCTGATGTTCAGGAACAGGATGAAATGTCCAAGCGGTTGGCTTTGGAGATGGAAGAGGAAGGAGCAGGTAGGGCTTTGTTCACCACAGAAAGCAGATGGAGAAGCAGCAGCAAGAAAGAGAAGATCTTGGTCCCTGCAATAAGACCAAGCAAGCTGTAATGGACAAAGATAACATGGAGACATGGAAAAGAAGAGAAGGACTGATCCAGGCAAGTAAGGAAGACTTATCCCAGTTGGCCTCTGAGCTGGTTGGGAGGGAAGGAGAAAGCAAGGAGAAGGAGGAGAGGTTTTGCCCCCAGGCTGGGGCAGTGGGAAGGTGGTGGAGGGAGGTGGTTAATGGACGGCACTCGGCTGCCTCATCGGGAACAGCAGTGACACCTGACTGGGAACTTGGGGAAAGAGTTGGCGGCTTATTAAAGCAGCTGGACCCCGGCTGAACCCCACGACTACACGCTAGGATTGCTGTGTGCCCCTTGATAACTCACAGCTGCTGATAAAGTCCACTGGTAATGGCTTTTTGCTAATGAGAAAAGTGCCGCTGATTATGACAAATAGCCTTGGACCAACAGGCTAAGCTGCTACATAGGCTCCCAATTGTCAGTCTGGGTGATTTTTGCATTTCATTATTTCTTTCCTGACGTCCTGGCTCCTTCTATCCTTAACGTACTCCCAGAGCCATGTGTCACAATTTTAATAACACTTCTTTATCTCAATTTTTTCCCCCTCTCTCCATGGGAGCTGGAAACAA
The DNA here is from genome assembly GCF_964273445.1 of Streptopelia decaocto. Lineage (NCBI taxonomy): Eukaryota > Metazoa > Chordata > Aves > Columbiformes > Columbidae > Streptopelia > Streptopelia decaocto. Next base: position 70,608,517 of record NC_138658.1, read on the forward strand.
AAGGCTGTTACAGAAATAATGTTTAACCTCGCTCTTGTGCTGCAGCGAAAGAAACCCCACAGCTATTGTTCAAGAATTAAAAAGGCGTAAATAGGGCACACAGATCCCACTCAACCCTTAAAGACAGACTTTTAAAAATAACTATTATTACGATTATTTAGAGCCCTTTCATGTACAGTTTTAAGGCCGGCCACAGTCCCTTTCTCTTATCCTGTGACAAAGGTATAGCACATATCTAAGCACAGGGAATGAAACCTTGGTGGACAGTGGAACCATCTCACTGTTTTCAATGCCTTCTAATAATAGCAATATTATTTTAGAAGGAAGAACAAAAAAAAAAGCCATCAAGGATCCAGAATAAACCTATCTTCTTTGCAACTGGTTACAAATCATCTTCTGTCATTAAAAACATGAAAGCTGAGGACTATTGGGTAGGTACAGCAGAACCAAGGCCAAGGAAAGCCCTAAGACTAGGTGAAAAAATGTTTTTCTGCCCTAAACTCACAAAGCAGCAGCAAACAAATGAAGTTCACTGAGTTCCCTCCTGCTGTCACATCACCAGCATCTGCCAAAGCAGGTCTTTGCTTTTGAGGATACACTGCTGCTTGTGGTCCTTGACTTGCGAAAAGGGCTGATCGTGCTGCAGGTTTTTTGTGTGAAATCCTGGTGCTGCCCATGTGCTGGTGTCCTACAAGAGGAAAAAGGACTAAATCCCAGTTTAGAGCATGGCATTGAACTGCACGGCTGTTATTCATGTCTATCACTTGCATTTCTCTTTGTCTGTGATTTTATAAATTGCAACACTAGAGTAACATTCGCTTTACAAGTGTTATAGCTACATTACATCAACAACATTAAAATCTTCCAATTTGGAAAAGAAAATTGGGTTTAGGCCTCTCTTAGTCACTTTGTGATATACAACATGTAACTAAGTATTCTTGCTTTGTTTTTTAAGCATCTTGAAAAATTTTTGGCCTTTCTAAGCTCTGTCATCCCAAACCAAAGGTGAGGAGAGATGAACTGTTAGGTAGCTTCTCCCTTCACTCTTATCTCTTTAAACTTTTCCTGGGGAAATCACAAATCATAAAAAATGTTAAAAATACACAAGAAAATTACAGGATCTGTTTGGAGTTTGTTTACCTGAAATCATCTTTGTCATTACCCTGGTTTTATAGTTGTCTATAAAGCCTAACTTGAAAAAACCTATACAAAACAGAAGAAAACATTTTATCAGAGACTTAAAAAAACAACTTTTTTTTTCTAGAAAAGTTGAATTCTTTATAACTTTACAACAGAGTTCAACCTCTCATACTGTACAGCTTGGCTATTTGAGTATGATAGTTATAAAGAAGTCTGTGAACTACTTTTATTTTCTTTACCACAGTTTCTGGTGCTCCACAAGAAGATTCTTTGCAGTCTTAATTTTATTCATGAGAGGAAAGTTTACTGGATAAAAATAACACAGTTCATATAAGTAGTGTTGACTGCGAGCAGTGGTGCAAGCTCAGAGCAGAAAATTAATGCACAATCAATTACAAAATCACTTGCAGAGCAACGGCCAGATAATAATCGCTCCCTCTGAGAAGGAAACCTTTGCAAAATCGTGCTGTCCCTTCAAGATCCCCTTTGTTTTGCTTTAGCTGACAGCCCACTGAAAGTCATCTTTCATCTTGGGTTCTCTAAAGCAAAGCTTGAGGAATATTTCTCAGTTCGGCCACTTCCAGGACGGCATTTGTGACACTCGTGCTTTTCCAGTTTTGAATTTCACTGGATAATATTCCACTGACACTGAATTTTAATGTCTTAAAAGTATCAGCCGACACCTAATTGCAACCTTCTCTGTGACAGAGTGCATTGGTTTCAAGTCGCCTATTTGAAGCATGGTACCATCACATCGAATCTAAAGGATCCCTGCTATTCCCCCTCAGCTAACCTCCAGCCTGCCTTTCTCTCTCTAAAATGAGTCCTTCCTTCATTCCTTACTAATGCCTAGAACAGCACGGATGTCACTGTAAGAGAAATAAATACAGTCACAAAAGAGCCTTACAAAGTTTCTGACAGCTAAAGAGCTTTTAATGTTTCAGTCAACATCTGGACTGTGAGCCAAATTTCACTACTGTTAACCTGGAAAGTTTCAGTTGTGTCTGACAACTAATAATATCCCACCAGCAGCTGGAAATTTTATAGCGTGCTATCCTGAACACATCTAATCTTAACAGTAAGAACAGATAAAAGTTCCTAGTATTCATTAACTACACAAACAGGAATGAAACCCTGCAATTTTTCAGATTTTTATGCTTATTAGCAGTATTTTTTAAACTTTACATTTTTTTAATTCCATTTATTTTTGGAGTTTTTCTTGGTTTGATAGATTTTTGTGTGTGGTAAGGTATTTATTATTTCCTGTATAGAGAAAGCACCTCCCAAAACTCAGGTTTGGCTGCTATAAATGTGAGGACATTGTTTTGAAGAAATATTTATATGTTTAGGTCTATTGACCATTTATACCATTATTTAAAGGGGTCACAGAAAAGGGCAGTGGTTATTAAAACAGAGAGCGCTAGCAAAAGCAGGAGAGAGACAGAGGGAGCGAGAGGTAAGAAACTCATAATGGGATTTTTCATGTGGAACGATCATTTTATCTAATACGTCTGAAAATGTAATCCATTACTGCTAATTACCATGCTGGCATTGAAATACAGGATCACACTTCCTCCAGATCCAGATAGGGGCCCAAATCTCTCTGCTCATTGTTCTTCCCATCCCGTCTCACCTCCCTCCCTCTCTGCTTCTCCAAGAAGAAATTCAGCCCTTCGGACATTAGTGAAGAAGGGCCCGAGGTCTCCCTATCGTCCTAAAGCAGAAGCTAAACAATATTAGCCAATCATTTTTGATAGATGAAGCATGGAAATTAGTTCCAGAGTTTAACTGATAACTGAAACCACACAGTTACATTCCATTATGGCAGCCTTAATTGATGAGCTCATTAAGCCCATTATTAGAGAAATTGATTTCAAATAGGCACTTAAAACTGGCTGGCAAAAGAAAAAGGTGAAGAGATACCGTACAATGTGAAGAAAGTAACTAAAATACATAATGAAGCAAGTAATTTTATAGGTTTGTTTAATGAAAGCCTCAAGAGCATATTAGTTGCTGTGTGGATTTTAAACACTCATTTTATGTACTAATAAAGCTCATATCCATTATGGGAGTTCTGAATGCCTCCAATCTTTAATGCAGCTCTGCTACTAATTAATTAATTAACCCCAGCTGAAGCAATCAATTAGTCATGCAGAATCGACACTTTAAAGGTCTACCAGGTAGCACTGGGTACCAGCACAGAACAGTGGAAGCAAAGTTGCTTTTTAAAATTATTCTTATTTTGCTTTCAGCCTAGCAGGAATAAAACAAACAGGATGAGAATTTAAAAGCTGTATTAGCAGCATAGTTTAAAAAAAAAGGTGGTTAATGCTCTGATCTTAGATTATTTCAGAGGATAAAGCAGCGGAACAGTACTGAGAATTTTAGAGATAGGTTTTGACTGGAGATGCACAAACTTGGCCAGTTAATTTTCGATACGTTTGCCTGCAGCAGCCGCTGCTGCTCAGACCCAATGCAGACTGCTGTGAGTTTCTGGGCAGCTGCATGGAAGCCCATTTGCACACCTGGGGGCTGAGAAAGTAAGCACAAGCAGTAAAGGCAGTAATAATAAATCTTCCAGAAGCAAATCTTCAATTTATAGTACTTATTTGGGAAAACAGAAGCAGACAAACAAGCCCCTTGGTATTAACCCCTCTTGTGTCTTTTGATTTCCTCCTTTTACTGTCTCTTGAGTACAAAAATGTAGAGCCTTATCCAAAGGGCACTGTATAAATGGCCCTTCATTAAACAAAGCTCATCAGCCATGACCGATTAACCTCAGTTGTAAAGTGAGATTGCTGACTACGTGAGCTTAAGCATGGATGAGCTACTTTGCTGGAAGACTGAGCTGAGGATCTTTCCACTGGGGTGAATTTGGAGGAAAAGCACAGGAGATTTCACTGAGAAGAGCATTAACAAAGGGATTGTATTTCTTCTTTGAAGCATCTATTATTGTTGTTATTATTATAATAATTGTTAGTAGCAGTGGTGATGATCTTTTTAAACCATTATGTTTGGTCAGCTTGCTGGTATGTTGCTGAGGACTCTGGGCAGAAGGTCTCTTGGTGATATTGGATTCAGCAGAAGAACAGACTGAGCAAAGTTCATTCCTGAGAAATGCAGGGACTCTGATTTTTTGCTTTGGCCTTGGGAACACATTTATTTATTATTTTCAAGCCAGCTCCAAAAGGGGTCTGATGAAAGACTGAGAAGATGACTTAGAGTGTCCATGTCCAACATTGCAATCTGTCTTCTCATCTCACATTTTACAGCTAATAGCTTGTGAGCTCAGCAGGCATCTGTACTTTTAATTAAGGCATATGCCTTGTCTTCAGTGGAATTTAGAGACTGGGTAAAAAACCAGCTGCAACACTGAATATCTACTTATTCTTGAAAATTCTTGTTCAGCATGAGTTCTTCTGAGACTGCGCTTTAAGGTGCCCATGCTCTCCCTATGCCCTGCTCAAGGAACTCACAGGTCCCGTCCAAGCGTTGGACTGTGCACCGGGGGCTGGACACCTAAACTGCTAGACACTGCAACATCTAAGTGTAGGTACCCAAGTCCTTTATTGGCTCTCAGATTTCATTCATAGACTTGGCCTGCGTGTTAAAAATTTGCTGGTTACGCAAATTTTGGAAAAGTATTCATATAGAGAAGGTCTGGAATATCATACAAAGACCTGCCTGAAGGAGTCTAAAATGCAATGTGTGATCAAGAGTTTCTGCTACAAAGAGGAAGATCCTCAGATGGAGAAAGAATCTGAAGGAAAATTAGTCACAGCATGATTGACAGTGCAACGGTCCATGCCAGCAACTATGAATTGCTAATCAAAGCAAATATGATTCTAGACTGCATCAGACAACAAATTTTTATGCAGAATCAAGGAAATATTGGATATATGGACCCAGCACCAGACTTTACATTAAAAACAGAATATAGTTCCTAAAACCATATCCAGGAAAGATGAGTTCACACTGAACTGAGGCAGGCAAAAGTTATGAAGATATCTTGAGAAACTGAGGTCTTTGTTTTTAAGAGAGCTTTGTTCGCTTAGCCTAGCAAAATGAAGGCTGAGATGTGATATAGTTCTCCCCATAAATATATCAAAGGAGCATCTTCTCCAGCAGGCAGAAAATCTATTTAAACTAAAGGATAAAGTTGGCACAAGAGCAAATGCATATGAGTAAATAATATTCAAATTATAAAATTCAAGTTGGCCATAAATAAATTTAAACTGAAAATTAGAAGAAATTTACTAGCAGAGGTGTGAGATTTGGGAATAACCCTTAAGTGAGAAAAGTCAGAGAAAAGAATATAAAGGATTTTTTAAGGAACATTTATTTTAGTTTATGATAAAGACTATATGACCTGGTTGACATTGATATGCTTCAGAGAGGATCCCATTTTATTGTCTTTGAAGGCTAAACTTGCTGTACCAGCATCCAGGTGGTGTTTTTGACACTCTCATTGCTATGTGCGTGTGCAGGCATTGAAGACCATGAGCCAAAGAGATCTGTTTCAGTTGATTAGAGTATTATCACACATTTGTGTAACTGCAAGCAGAAGTGTGGAAGCTCTTGTGTCCTTGCTGCCCTTGGCTCTTCTCCAGCCCAGCTCAGTGTAGAACTGGTGAAATACCCTTTTTGAAATTATAGCCATGAGTGACTTCTGAACTTAAGCCTCTTTGTATAAAGAAGGCAAGATGTTGTCGCACCTCCTCTCCTGGATGACAGAAGGCCTGGGACCTGCAACATTTATATTGCTGGTAATTAATGCAAGGACTACAGCTGCCATTCAACATGGATACGTTTGTGACCACTTCACATTCACACATATTTGTCAGGGAGATAAAAGATTTCATCAAATAGTTCAAATGACCTGCTGCCTCTTTTAGCATGGCAGAGCCAGTGAAGATGCAGAACATCCCACCTTCTGTGCCACCAGCAAAATAGTCAGCAGTTAGTCTGTATCGTCTTCCTTACTGAGATATTTGAGCACGACCAAGAGCTGAAAGCATGGGTTTCAGTTCCACAGTAAACAGCTCTGAATTTAGAGAAGTCATATTTTGATTTGTAAATTCTACACAGTTGGCCTGGAAGTCATGGAGGGCAGTGAAATTTCAAGTCATTTACTTTTCAAAATGGAACTACATGTAGTATAAGAACATACTTTGGGTTGTTTCTTTTTCTGTATATGCTTCGTACATTAAGGGATTACTGCCACCTTTGCTTTCTTTCAGTTGGTGCTTTAGTGTCCTCGTTTCTCTTTCTGTGATTTCAATCCAGATGATTCCCCAGATCTCAAGCTGCTTTGGGACCTGGCATGAAAGTATGGACAGTACAAAATGAGCAAAGAATTTCAGTTATTGTGTAGCTTCAACACCAGCACTGGCTGGACAAAGTTGGATACGGCACATAGGATGCTCTAGTCTGTGATCAAAACAACACTGGCAATTTGAGTGACAGCAGAGATCTACCCCGAAGCAGTCTCCAATGTGCTAACAGCCCAATAAAACACATTCAAGATGAGCAGATTCCCAAAGCAAAATGCAAACTCAAGGTACCAGCAGTGAAACAGTTCTCACCCAATTAGGACTCTGCAGAATGGAACCATGTTGCACACACAGCACCTGCACTGACTTTATCCTGCACTACTGTGAAGGTGGAGATGTGCTACGTTTTCCAGCTTTGTTTCCCAGAGCTCCAAGTAAAAATATCATCACTTTAACCCTTTATCTCATTTTACAGTTGATAAAGTATACTTCAGATTAATCCATTTTTCCACACTGTTGGTGCAAAAACTATTGTATTGCTAAGAGTGACCTTAGAAATTGTGAATATGTCCAAACACTAAGAAAATAATGTATTTAAAATTTAGACATGTTGAGACCAGAATGAACATAAAGTAGCCCATTAGGGAAAGGATAATGAAGGGCAAGTGACTATTACAGCCATAAGGACATTGTTAGAATGAAGGTACTCAACAATGGTTCACTTTGCACTGAAATAATGTAGGAGCACTTGCATTGCAAGTGAAAACTTCTTGGAGCAGAGGGAGAATTGATCAGCTGGTAGATGGTAAATCTGAAACCACTACAGCAGAAATTAGCATGTGCCTGAGTCTCGGGATTAAATGAATCTAAATAACTATTAGTACGAGTATTGACGGCACTGAGGGAGAAACAGAAGAGAAAGTGAATGTTGTAAATCAAATTTTTAAAAAGAGACAACTTAGTCTAAATGCATAGCTTAAAAACAGAAAGAAGGTATAATGCCAAACATGGGACAAACATCACCAAATCTTATCAGGGACTGATTATTGCCCAATTCATTCAAATCCTTCAACTGTGAGAAACCACCAGGGATATGAATCCAAGCAGATTAGAATCAGTTGAAATATTAGCTTGAATACAACAGCATAAAACCTCCAAGCATTACTCTGGTAAACAGGCTTTATACACCAGGGCTGATTGTGAGCTGCCTGTTCATGCAGTGCAGAGAATGAAGTCTAAGACAATCATGTTTCTGATTTCACGCAAGTTTTAGGCTTGTGTAATTCCAATGGCTGATCCAGACTACACAGACAGAATAATTGCTGTTTGAAAACCAAGACAGAATGACATCTCCTCTGTTAAAATGTCCTTGTTTCATCATCTCACTCCTTACATTTGATAACAGATATTTAATAGCAATTTTGGAAGAATTCCTTCATCACCTGAATTTGAAGTGCAAATGGATCCAATTTCAGTTTGTTTAAGATACCACAGACTGCATCCAGTGGTGGCCACAGTCCTACCAACAGAGTTCTCCATCCTGAGCTCTTTGCCCATGCTCTTTCTTGTGAACATCTTCAGCCCATGGAGGACCAGATTTCAAACACAACATAATTAATCACTATTTATTTACAGAATTCAGTCCCAAGTTAAAGGTACAATATCTCTGTTCTGAGCCAGCTAAGCCCCATGCTGGCCCAGGACGAATTCCTTATGTACATCTGAGAGGCACACAATGTACCAGGTCCCTCAGAGGCATGTTCCCTGCATCAGCCATTCTCATTACTGTTCAGCTGCATATTTCTCCTCTCTCTCCAGGTAGAATCACTTTATTCTCTGGCTTGGTATCAAATTGTGATTTCTGGTGTATTTATCATTAATCACCACTGAGTTGCCGGCCAAGGTTCAGAAAAGGTGTTTTTTTTCCTCTGGGAAACAAGGCTCTGTCTAGTGTCCTGGGACCAACCAGTTTCTTGCAAGAAAAGTAACTTTAAACTGGGAGTATTTCAGAGAAAAATACAGACTAAATACTAGGAATGCTAAACTTGATATTTGCTTACTTTACCCTAGCTGTGGTAGACTTTGCAATACAGCTTGTTTCCATGTCCTCTTGTACTCTCACGCAATTTCCTAATTGTTGTAGGTCCCTTCCAACCAAATTATTCTAGTCTAGTCTAGTCTATGCTATGCTATGCTATTCTAATTCCCATTTCCTCCAGTCCCCACTTTGCCCACAAAAATGAAGAATCTTAGCTGGTATAAAAGACTTGAGTGAATAGGTCTCAGGCCAGGGGATGGCCAAAGTGTTTAGCTGATCTGCTTCACCACCACCAAAACAGTTTGAGCTGGCAAGCCATGTACCTCTTATCTGTTCACCACAACAAATAAAACATGTACATAAATATAAAAGCACGTCCCTCTTTTGACCTCTAGCACCCTTGCCATTCTTGCATTCTTCCCAAAGGACTGAGGTGGTCACATCTGGAGTTTTGCTGTCACCTACCAGCATCACGAATGTCACCCAGGATACATTGTAGGACACAGAGGTGAGGTGGACAATTAGAGACATTTCCTCATGATGGGGACCATCTCTAGGTTTGTAAGTCTCCCTAGACCATGCCATAAATTTTGGTACGACATTTAAGGCACTCCTACAAATGAACAAAATACAAGGCAAGCGTGGAGGGGAAAAAAAAACTCTTTCTTCCCATCCTACTCATGACATTAGAGATGATATTAAGAACCAACAGTGTGACTGGAGCTTTTCAGGAAGGCATCCTCCATGTCCTGAAGGGCTCAGGACCAGCAGGGCAGCTGCAAGGAGGAGAGCTGCAGGGTTTCTGCCTCGGAGCGCTTTCCCTCTGAAGCTGTTGAGAGCAATTCCTCAGCGTGAAGAGTAATAAACCACTCCTGTCTATGGTCTGCAAAAATTACTAAAAAAAGGCACTCTTGGTGGGGATTTCTGTTGCCCCTTAGCTGTGTGTGTCCCCAAGCTTGCGGCTGCACATGATAGAAAAGCAAAGCAGGGAGTTCACAAGCTTAATAACCACTTGACTTTCACAAATACTTTCTGCTACAAGATGCTGAACAATTCAAAAGTGTTCTAGTATTTATATTGCATCCCAGATTAAATAACTGTTGTCATTTTCTGCCTTCATTGTTTTAATAGTCAATTCAATTGAAAATAGGCCCATTAAAAGTATTCATTTGTAAAATATTGCACTATAGCTATTTTTTTTTATTTAGCAGTTCTGGAAACACCTACCAAGTGATTGCCATTTAAAACCCACTTAAAGGCCAATTTACACAACATTTGTGCTTGTGTAAATAAGGTTTGCTGTTATGCTAATGTGCAATTGCACCACTTGTGCTGTTTTGAAGGATAATTCACAATTTTAAACTGTGCCATATGACAGAAGAATTTGAGGATGTTTTAATCACAGCTTTCCTTAGCATTAATCAGATGTAAAAGCACACACAGTTTTGTCTGCTGCTGAGAAGCAGGCGGTGCAGAGACGAATGACTGAATGGAGAGATTTACAGTTTTTCTACCTCTGATTTCCAATTAAATCCTGGGTATTTAGTTAATACTCTCAGCTGGAAATCTCATGATAGAGACAATATACAGGAAGATCCATAACAGTTTGGGAAAAGAAAAAAATTAAAACCAACCTCCACAAATTTGCTAACAATAGTGGTTTTGTTTCAAATAACTGTAATTTTTCCTCTGGGCATTGCTGCAGATTATGCATTTTCCTTCACGATTTTTTAATGAAGGACTAATTTACCTATTGTCCAAGTGCATTATAGACTGTATGTGTGATTATTTAATTCAGCACAAAATTTACCATGTCAAGATTAATTCATATTTACTAAATGTTTATAAATTAGGTACCTAAATCTTCATGGATGAATGCCAACTTGTACTAAGACTTATATCTTTTCTTCATAGAAATTTCTGTAAGTGCTTATAACCATACTGTGGAACTGTAAAGAAGTGATAGTAAAAATATATTTACAAATCATCTGCTGAGGCCATATAAACTTTATAAAGCAGGATTTTTTTGGTTATAGGTTTGTACAGTGGTTACCAAAATAGGATCCTAGTGCATGACAGCTGCAGTTATGCACTACTGCAATACAAATAAATGCTAATAATATATGTACATTAGAGTACAATCATATACAGGTTGGAATAAATACAGTAGTTTTATTCCTCTGCTCTGACTCATTTGAGAGCCAATCTGCGTATTGTTTCCTCTTCAGAAACCCTTTCACAATGTGTTTAACCCAACCTCTGGATTGGGCTGAATTTAAAAATGTTTGAGGGCTTCTGTTCCACTGGTCCCATCAGACCCTGGTCAAAGTCTCCAAGGATCCCAGCAAGCTTTTATTTCCTTTTCCTGACACAACACCCTATAACCCCTATGTATTTAACCATTTAAATGTAATGCAAATATAACAGACAAAGATTTTAAAAGCGTTTGATGGACTTTTTATTCTAGCTATTCCTCCTCCAAAAATCCTTCACTAACCCCTCCTCTTCATTTTGTTATTGCTGCTTGTTTCTGCAGTTGCTGCTCTAATCCCACCAGCTCTTCTGAAATTGTCTCCATTTCTCCAGACAGGGATCGCAGGCACCAGCACTCACACCCACAGTCAGCTTTTCAGGAGCATAACCCTGCCCTCTTTTTGGCTCAAAAGGTGTTTATGTGTCTTTAAAGCACTCATTGCACCATTCATGCTGTGATGATTAAACCCTTCAGGACACTGCACTATCAAATATCTATCTTGTTGCCAAGATCTGTCTCTACCTTGTACCCACCAGCAAGATGCAGAAGCAGCATGTCCTGCTACAACAATATTTTTCCCATCTAACACAGTGCAGGGTCCATACATACTGCACCAGGTGCTTTCAGAGTCATTTGATGGGTAGGAGACAGGGTGGGAGTCACAAAACAAAAACCACCTACAGTGCAGCAGCCTGATTTTCAGAAGCTGAGCTACCATATGTCTCACGCATACAGTGCTGTGACTTATGCTAACATGGGCTTTAGGCAAGCTGACTTTTGTTCTGCTGGGTCTAGAACATGTTGCAGTGTAATGGATGGAGTGGAGCTGGTCATCTGTCAGCCAACATCTCAGCTCACATTTCATTAATATTCATGGTTGATGTATATGCCTCTTCAAAACAGTCATTCCTGCTCAGTATCCACACTTGAAATAGTAATTTTTAGCAGTGTGACTGTAAAATAAATTCCCACACAAGATTTCTTGCAACAATGAGGTGTATGTTCCTTAGAATAGCTCCTTGCCTGTAATAAATTTAATCACCCACCCTTATGGAAAACCAAGGAGAACGTAAGCACAAATTGTCACTAATCTGAAGGGAGGAGGTAGCTTTCAGTGCTGCTAGAAGCTGTCCTCAGCACTGAAGAATATCTCCAAGTTTTCCTTGCAATGCTATTTCCATGTCTTCTCTGCTCTTGTTCCCCCTTTAGCTGAGGTATCACAATGACAGACAGACAGACAGAGCTGTCTCTCTATGCACAGAGGCTGCAGAAGGCACAAGGCAGTACGGCCACAGAGGATGTGGAGGACCTGTAAGTAGCCACAAGAAGTTCCTTTGGAGCTGGAACAACTAACATTCAGAGTTGTTTGGGTGACATTCCCATATCCTAAACTTTGCTGTCCCTGAGACAGGACTGGACCTCAGGAGAGTGATAAAAGTCTCAGCCAGCCTTCTGAAGCCGCTCACACCCTATAAGGTTGAAACACTTTAGAAACCACCCTTGACAATATATTAAACTATTTCTGTCAATGCTTCTGCAGCTCATCTGATAGATACTAATGGCTTCAACCAACAGTCCTATTTAGCATGATTATTGTTTTCATTTTTTAAAAGGCACTCCATGCTCAGTTAGTGCTAGACACGCCTTCATTACTCCTATCTCTTTGGAGAATCACAGCCTCCAGACTGACATATGAGACATCTCAGGATGGCTGAAAAGCAGTTCATTACATGAATACATCACATATCCTGGTAACATCAATTGCAGTAACAATTCTTAATGCAGCTAATAAGGTGTTAAAAGTTTCTACCGTTTTTTTGGTTATCTGACTTGTTTAAGATACCAACCTGGGTTTTCATCACTTCTAAATTGGAAGGTTTAGCAGATTTAGTCTTCATTAAAAATATATATATTCTCTAGGTATGCATTTTTTTCAGAGATTCCTTTACCCTTATAAAGCAAAGTGAAACATGCCATGGAATTACTGAGTACAAAATGATCTGCCAGTTGTAGTGAATACAGATTGCAAGGCACTTTCTTGATCATTGACAGCTGTGGATGTTTATGTTGCAATCCTACAAACAAAGAAAAATCTGGACTGCTTTCTTCTTGATGTCAAGATTGGTTTAAAGCAGTAGCCGTTTGTTACATGAGATGTAGGCAACAGAATAAATCTAGCACTAAAGAATAACCATTCCAGCATCCTAAAGTACTCTCACCCAGTAACACCTCTTCTGAATGGCAAGACCCATACACTATCATTTTCTACAGCTCCCAGCACACGGAATTTAGGCCAGGGTTGCCAAACCCATTCTGTGGAGAAGAACAAATTCAAGTTTAAATGATATCAGATATTAATCTATAAGACCCCTTCAATCCATGCTTAACAGATTTCCTGTACACATCAGTGGGAGGTTTACAAGTAGATTGAAGTAAAGGTCTACTCACAACGCAACTATTACTACATTTAGACAGCAATATCTCATGAGTCTTCTGGGTCCTACTTTGACTAAGTCTGTAACTTCATCTGCAAAAACACACCTTTTGATGACTGAGCCCAGATTCTGTGATCAGGAAGCAAATTTACATATGTACACATTTTCTGACTTTAAATCATCAAGCTCGATCCCCATGGATTGGTGTTACCAGTCTGCTTCCGCCCCCTTCCACCTCTGCTTTATGTTGCTCACAATTCCTTCTTGTGAGATGAGAAGTGAAATAAAACCACTAATAGTTAAAGGACTTTTTTAAAATATCAGTAATCCATTTTTCTCCCCTCCTGTAGGAATCAGAATTGTAATGGACTTTCATATTAACTTACCGTGGCTGTGAGACTCTCCAGCTTATGACCTGAGTCCAGCAGCTTTTTGGATATGCAATCTGTATGAGGAGTTCTGGTCTTCTGATCCTCAGCATCAGTCCCATATTCCAACAAGTACATAATTCAAGTTTTGGGTCAGCTCAAGTCCTTTACTCATGAATGCACACTGCGTTTGTACAGCCTCTTCCCTCAACACTCTTTCCTGCCTGGCTTTTTGAGCTTGTCTATGGGAGGATGTTATATGGGATTTATTCACTTTGATCAAATGAAGCTACCATACCTCCCCACATGGTCTTTTGGGGGACAAAAAGGATGGATGGCATGTCAGGCTGCAGGAAAGTAACCTGCCTGGGCAAAGCAACTTGTCTTCTCCCAAAAACTCATGGGGCTCTGCTGCTTGCAGCTACTTTTCTGGCAGTGAACTTACTTGCGGTCTGGGTATGTTCCTGCTTTCCCTTGCCCAGAGTCTGTCTGGACTCTATTGCCTTCCTGGTAGAATGCCACACTATGGGGGGGGATATATTGCTTTTTCAGATGGGGAGCTGGTGCCTCCTTCTGGCATCGTGTCGCATCAGAGAGATCTCCACTGTAGGATACAGCAGATTTGTGTTTTTCCATGTATAACCAGCCTGGAAATGCTATTTTTTGGACATGTACCAATAAGTTGGACAAGCTAAGTCTACGTATTCATTTAGATCTTCTTTTCTGTCTCTATTTCCATTCATGAAGCAGCTTCATGAATCTAATAAATATTTAAATGTGGATCCAAGCCCCATTCAATTTGTGTATGCTCAACCATGTGATGGGAAAGAAGCTGTGTGGCTGTACAGCCCCACTGTCTATATCATAGCTACATCCACACTAGATTAATGCTGCCTGTATCAAGTGGTGGTGTACAGATTTAATGTTCCCCGATGAAACTGGCAGATGTGGAGAATTCATAGCTGAGTTTCAGTGCACAGGGCAGCCTGCAGTATGTCATGTCAGCCCAATTAGGCTACAATCTTGTATCTGACGTAGCCTGGATACCTCATTTTGGGCACACTTGATCCCCAGAAGTCAATAAGCATTGTCCAGGGACACATGACAGTGCATGAACTGCCCCGGTCATTGCTTTGGAGTGATCCCAAGAGTCAGCTGCTCAGCCTCAGGAAGGGTGACTGCCCTTTTTCTCCATCCCATGACCCAACATAGTAATTTTTCCTAAACATGAGGATTTTGGTGTCATTCTGCATTGTGTCAAAAATGGAGACACGTAACATTCATGTCTATGGCCTTTGTGGAATAGCTTTCTAGTCTCAATCTATTTTGTCCCTACTTTGTTTCCCCTGAAAGCAACCACCATAGAGGTACCAATGACCAAAAAGAGCCTGAAACAACTGATATTGTAGGACCTGCTCATGGCAGGACTGAGGATGGCACTGGGCAAACTGGGGCTGCTTTCCCAGTATGTCTGATTGTATCTGTTCCGGCAGCAAATTTGAGACCTCCAGTTTCCAGACTGTCAGTACAGCACATGAAACAAACATTAAATTCCCTTAAAAAATAAAAATCTCAGTGGTTGAGTTATAAACTCCTCAATGATAATTGTAATGGAAACATTAATATATCCCCACAGCTATAATGGGATTGCTGCAGTAATTCTACACTGTTTATCGTGCTGATATTTTAAATAATACATTCTGTATCTTTTGCTTTTCTCCCTTTTTCACGGTGCTGTACACACTTTGCATCCTTTCAATGACAAACACTGAGCAAAGTGCACCAATAAATTATTTCCTCTTTGAATCCTTTTACCAAAGAAAATAAATCTATGTGCACACATGGCAGCTTGAGTCCAGCTAGTTAATCAGTTGCATTATTATTACCACCCACCTCATCCTGTTAAAAAGCCAGATTTTTCTACCATTTGTGCTGCTTTTAATCCATAGGAAGTCAATTTTCCACTCATATATTAGTTTATTTTATATTTTCAAATTGATTCTACTATACATTGATTTCCTGTTGTGTGTATTGTATCCTGAGCTAGGATTATACGTTTAGTAGAAGTGGATATTCCTGCCACATAAAGGTTGCTTCAGCTCTATAGGACCCTTATCTTGAAAAGGGAGAGTCCAATTTTATTGAAACAGCTAAAATCCCACTTAATTGAATTTTTTTTTTCTAAGATGTACAAGCTTAGAGACTTTTGGTTTCCAATTCAACTTCAGCTTCGCGGTGTTTAAATTTCCAAACCCATAAAGACCTTTATGAAAAAGAACTTACAAATATTGTATTTCTGATATGGTGAATTACTGGAGAAGCTTAAGGTAAGAAGCAGTGAAATATCAATACTTTGTAGAACATCTTTTGATCATGCTGGCTTTTCATGGCCTGTTTAACACATTCCTATGGAAAAAGATCGTGTCTGAACCTACATTTTACAATGTTAAAGCCCTGAAATGCTGCAGAGTAGAATTAGGGCTGTGCACTGGAACAGAAAGAAACATGCTACTTGACAATGTTTGATGCAAGAAGATGAGGCAACAAGAATTTCTAGTTTCAGGGTGAAATTTTTGACCCAGCTTACAGCCATGGGTCTTTGTCCTCAACGTCCAGGGAGTCAAGATTTCACCTCCAAGTGTAATAGAAATTTTCTCCAATTAGATTAATGCTTAGATTGCCTCTATTGTTAATTTTTAGAAATTGCATGCTTGACCTTCCTTAGTTCTTAAGTAAAAAACAGACCTGGGAGGGTTTTTCTTTTGTTTCAAAGAAAAGCCAAAGCTCAGAGGGTGCCGCTCGCCTCCCTAGTCCGACTGCAAGAGCTCGGTTTTGCACTGTTATTTGGCCCACTATGGCCATGCTTTCCATCTCAGAGGATGCCACACTTGTGGCATCACAAGCATACAAACACAGATGCTGTAAGTGGGTTTACACATTTACACCGTTGCCCAGATTTCAGCCAGGCTTCACTGCTGGTCTGAGGTTCCCTGTACAAGGGTTTCTTAAAGAATCAGACCTTCCATCACAATTTCCTCCAAGTTGTGCCTGTCTGCAGCTTCTCCCTGCACAGTGCAATGCAATACACACCAATCACCCCATCCGATGATAAATATAAATACAGCATGAGCAAAACCGTGCTCAGGAAAAATATGCAGCAAGAGAAGGAGACTGCTGCAGCACGGCGACCCACAGGGTGTGTGTGCAGGCAGGGGGGCATGTGGCTGTGTTCACACAGCAAAAACCTTTAAAGATGACCATATAGTTTATAGGTTGAACACCAAAGCTGGTTGGAGGCAGAGGGACCTATGCAGACACAGAACTAAGTAGTGAATGTAATATTTGAATTTGAGTCAAATTATTTTTGCAAATCCAGGGTTTTGGTTGAGCTATTCACTATTTTCAGTCATTCTGTGACAGTGGAGAATTAGACCCCAAACTCATAGGTCCATGAAACCCCAACAGCCAAGCCCCAAAGTGTCTGAGATGCCATTAAAGCTCAGGACCAGATTTCCTTGTGAGTTTGTATCATTCTGAGCCATGCAAAGCTGAATGAAGTCATGCCACCCTGAATTCAGCAGCATTTTGCAACCATCTTGCACCAATGACTACGTACAACGCACAGCAAAAAAGGACATGATCCAAGTGGCTTGGAGGAGGCTTCTGATGTGATTTCTGGTCTTTAGCTTATACAAGACTTCTGTACAAAGCCCAACAGCTGCTAATTACATTAGAGAGGGCTGGATGTGAGGCCCAGAGGATAAATCTTGCTGCCTGTTATGCTTGCACGGGGAGACAGGACACCCAGAGCATCTTCCCCTCCCCTCACAGAGCGCTGGTAACAGGGCTGGGTGACCCAAGGAGGTGAATTGACATTCTGTTGCACAGGGCAAGAGGATCCCTCTACCCTAACAAGCAGATTAGGGCCAGTCGATGACTGATTCCAACCAGAACAGAGGAAAGTTTGGTCAACGTTGCTGGGCCAGCAGCAGTGAGTTGCTCTGAGGAGCTGTCACTGGATGGATTTACTATCCTCCTCTTTCTGGCAGCAGCAAGGGAACGTTCATCCCCATCACTTCTTAGGAAGAGCTACATTTTTGCACTGAAGGAGCCGTGGCTCACAGATTTTCCTCTTTGGGGGTCTCTGCCTGTTCCCAGGGGATCAGGGTGCTTTTTGCTGGGGACAGCCAAAGCAACCTTGTGAGGAAAAGCAGAAGGAAGGTGGCAGAGGAAAACACACTTGCATCCAGCATGCAGGCTTCAGTCAGGTCTAGGTCTCCTGCATGCTGCATGCTCATTTCTGCTTTGGTCCCTACCCCAGGCTCTTTGCACTTTCACCATCGTAATTCAGACCCACCAGGCTCTCTGTCCCTCACACTCTGCGTGTAAATCCTTTTCTTCTCTGTCACCCTTTCTGAACCCCATCTCCCCCCTCTTTTTTTTTTTTTACATTATTAAAAGACTCAGATCATAAGGATCAGAGAGACGGTGGAGAAGCCACATGGTTGTGCCGTTGTAGCCTCCCGGCCCCTTGCCCCTTCCCTTTTCCCCAAGCCCCCAAGTGCCTTCTGGGTTTTGTTCATTTGCAGAGACCTTCATTATTTAAACTGCAAGCTCTTTGGGAGCAAAGAATGCAGTTTTTATGTATGCAGTAATTACCACCTTTCGGGTAGCATCAAGTAATTAATAATATGAAAGTGACTATTTTTATTTTTTGCATGATTTATAAGTGATGGAGGAAATATCCTATTTCTCAACAGAAATTACTTCCTCTTTCCAGATACCTGTCTCTGCAGAGGTAGATTTTTTTGAGTCAGTTTTACACTTTCCTCACTGAAATACATCCACAGCTTCCCCTCCACCATCCCTGTGAGTGCTGTGTAAATAAATACTAAATAAAAAAACCCCACTAAATCTGTCCCAATGTGGAACGTCTCTTTTAAAATGTCACTGTATTCATTTTCAGAATCCTCTTCTGCATGGTTATCTCACCGCTCTTTACATTTGCTACCTTGTTAAGCCCCCACTGTGGTAAATAAAACATGAAGAGAAATAGAGAAAAATGTAAGGCTTTTATTTACTCTCATTTTTTGGATATATTTCTCTAGATGAATGCTTCTCCCTTTAATGAAACCCTTGACTGCTCCAGTGGTGAATGTGATTTAAGTACAGTATAGACAGCTATGATTCACAAACCCTGTTCTACTCCAGCACTGACCGTTATCTGATGCCTCTTCATGCACAGTTGCCCAAATGACAGTTTAATGGCTCACTGTAAAGGCTAGTTATTTTGTATCTCTATCCAGTGAAAATGGCTAATGGTGATAAGGAAAAGAAAAAACAAAGCAATTGTTCAGATCTTCAGACTCAACCAAGCTACTTAGCACGTGCTGAGAGCCTTCAATTAATTATTTCTTCAGTCCAATGAAGCACTCCAAGATGATTTTAAAACTCACCAGCTGTACTAAAAGTCTGTGTTAACAGTGTGCAAGGAACTAAAATTGCACATAAGCAAAGCTAGCGGGTTTATTAGGGATATGCTGATCATACCTATATTCACAGAAATAAACACCAAAAATATCCCGAGCTGATTTAAGGGAAAACCCAAATATAAAAAAAATCCCCAACTCCTCCTTCCCTTTACTTTGCAGTGAGGAAAGACAGAAAAGCATGCTGAAGGAAATTACCAGAAAATTATCTAATATGTCTGTCTCAAGAGACAAAGATATTACTGTCGTCATTACCCTGCTCCCTTGTGCTTGCGTGTGTGCAGACGTGTGTATCTACGTACATGTTTCTGCTTACTTAACAAAAAAAGAGAGAAAGGAACAGAGTAAGAGAAAATGAGAGAAAAATCTCTAGAGACCCCATTTGAACCGTTAAACACATTTCTGCTTGTCCGTAGTTGAGCCTTCTCTATACAGCTATGGTCCATAGTGCAACAAGGATCCAGCCCCAGGTAGTGAATAATGCCTTTAGTAGCTGCCACAAGGAGAAAATTGCTGACTAAAATCACTGGCAGAACTGGCACAAGCGACACTTTAAAAGTTCAGATATTGAGTCAAATATAAGAATAATTTGCTGACTTCACTTTTAGCAAAAGCACACTCAAGTTAGAGGCTGTGGGTAACATTTGCATCAGGGGTGCAATTTAAATGTAATGGAAGATAAAATAAGCAAGAAGGCCTAATGGAAAAACTTATTCATTGAATCATAAATTTGTGAAAGTTTACAGTGAATAGATTTCGAAGATGATTTTTTTTTTTTTACTAGTCTAAACTGCACCACCTGTTAAGGTTTAAAACAAACTCCAAGACCTAACATCATGGGGCAGACTAAGTGTAACAAGAATCTCTCTGAATAATCGGTTCAGGTCAATAATAAGACATCATTCATGGTGGCGTCATGGTGCAGCTTGAGGCCATGCTAAGCCGACCCTACCTTTCCTGAAAGATATATGCTTCTGAATAGCAAAACTGACAACTATGTGATCATCCAAACTTCTGCAGGGCAATTGTCAGTGCGAAATGACCACTTCATGCTTTCAATCCTTTAATAACATTTAGTGGCTTTTGTATTTTTTTTTTTTTGCATGGACTCTCTCCTTAACAGAAAATATTCTATTTGGTGAATAATTTGGAACAGACACTTTTAGCTTTCAAAAACCCCACCCCTACAGCTGCCAATAAGAATTTTCCCCAAACCAAACCATAGCTACAGTTACATCACAAAAAAAATATAACACACAGCTTCAGAAATCTACTGAGACGAGCTAAAAATCTCATCCTGTTTGTATGAGACCCAGTGCCTTCACGCAGAGGAAAAGGGGTAAACTGGAGATTGCAGATTCATCTGGACCAGGATTAATCTGTCCTGGGACTCATCCACATAAGCAAGACCTGAATTTTTCTCATTAAAACTTCAGTGCAACTTTACTGCTGGGTGTGTAGATTTTGCACATCTTGTGCTTTTAAAACAATTCTTCTTTATGAATTTTGCCTCATGACAGATTAAAAAAAAAATACTAATTGGTTTCTTACCCCTGTTTTACAGGCGGCGCACAGGAACGCTCCCTTCGGTCTTGAACTTCGGGAAGCCCATTAGCTGTGCCCGAGATCTCACTTTCAGTAGCATCTAGCAGCTGAAGAAGAGATGTGAAGAGAGAGCTTGTTACTCTTTTGGAACGTCAATAGATCCCATGCTGAATAACTTGTTCTCACGTTTGAGCCCAGAGCCTAATCTTTACAGTCAGTTGCTTATAACCATCTAAATCCTTAGTCACCAACATACCTATTTTGCGCATCTCAGTGTTAATTCAGTAACCAGACTGGCATCAAGCCAGCATTAATGTGCCTTAGCCACACATTCAAATATCTCCCTTTAAGTCCAAAAGTCTGAAAAGTGAGTCCCAAAATGAGTTCAGCTTTCCAGTGCTCCATGGCCTAGGATGTGTGTTAGCTGTTAGCACACTGACCCCACCAACCTGTCACCTCCAGCTCACACAGCCTTCAGTGGTACCTGCACTCACCCTCTCTAAATTGAACTAAAACTTAGGATGTTACGGGCATGACTTTCTCCCGTCACCTGTGAAGGTGGTAGCTCATAACACTGGGAGCTGCCTATGTCCCTGCTACCTCTGAGATAGAAAATGCGTATGATGGCACTGCATGTGCAAACGTGTGCAGAAGTGTGCAGAAGCCAGCCTGGAAGTGTAATGCATCTAGCTGTTTTATTCCCTATATCCTTATCACTTGCTATCTCTGTGTATCACACACAGAGCTTGTTTCACTTCTTTGTCTTGATCCTCAACTATGGATCCCTTTTATTCAAAGGTACGATTTAACTTGAGAATTTCACATTTGCAGCAGCTATTTCCCCTTGTACAGTCCTGTCCTGTGCAATGAATACGTGGTGTTAATTACCGGGAATTGCAGCTCTTGAATTCAAGGGATAATTGATAATACCTGCATGCAGAAAATCCCCATCATGATGTTTTAAAGATTCAGTTAATTAGCCCTGTATCTGTGAGACCAAGCATTAAACATTTGCCTTAGGACTCCTCCTTCAGGCTTTTTCAGAAACCTCTGTTATTTAGTTTTTAGGGATGATTAGTACAGAGAAAGCCAGGGGAGGAAGGCTGTGTGTGAGATGTTGTCCCAAGGGAATAAGGAGCCCTTTGTCCTGTCATGAACTATCCTAACAAAACATTCAAATAGGATTTAATCACTGCAGTGGGCTGCTCACATTGCTCTTAGGGTTAGATACCCCCATAAATCATGCATAGCTTGGAGACCAGGGTGTCTTAAAGTTGTTCACAGCTGATTCTCCACTGCACATAGCAGATTGAGATCACTCATTGCTTTCCATGAGCTTTTTGGTGCAGCCACTCTGGCTCCTGTCTTTCATTCTTCAAAAGCCAGCAAACCACAGAAAATAGGTCAAGAGTGCTTGCCTTGTAATCTCTGCTTTGGGTGAAGTATGCTAGCAACTAAAAGCAGAGTAATTTTGCTACTGATCTTACAGTTTATGCTTGCTTATGTCCTATTAGGAGTGAAAGAAATTATCATCACTTTTTTTTGTGTTACAAGCAATCAAAATAAGTTTTCTTTCAGATTTTTTTTTCTTTTACAATATATAGTCTGCCTAAATCTGGGTTTAATCAATTTTTTAAACAAACAAGACTACTTTAGGTATACTGATACCCAATGCTTAGGGTGAGCTTTTAATAATTCAGTCATCAGCCATGAAATTCCCATCGTCACAATAATGTGCTTCAGCCATGGCCTGGGGAATAACTCTAAGGAAATGAGAGGGGACTTTGTAGTTTTGTTCCTTCTGTGATAGACACAGAGGTTGTTTGGGGTGGAATCTATGATGTAAACAACAGCCCAAGGAATTGTACTGAAATTACTAAATTTCTTTCCAGATTCACAATTGAACAGTCGTGATACAACACAATGAGCAGAACAGTAACGGCTCATGGCTGCGCTTTAGCTGGTCCTTTCAAAGAAAAATGCTCAACACTGAATTCTTGAGACCCCTGATTCACCAGCCATGGAAAACTGGCCATGACCCAGCACTCACACAAGTCAGTGCCCCAGAGGGTAAATTGGGAAGATTTTACAAAAACTGCAAATCATTTCACAGGGAGCACAAAATTCAGCCTGAGCTTGCTCTTGCCTTTCAGAAGGCTCTTCTGCATATGGTTCCTGCAAAGACCTCTTTTTCCTCTTCATATACTTCTTAGTTAATAAAAATATTGTTTAAAATGAACAAATTAATTAAAAGTTATCACTGGTAAACCCCAACTATTTCATGTACACAACTGTCTTACAAAAGGTTCCATCAAAATATCTAAAATTAAAAAAAATAATAATTATTTATCAAATTGTATTGTCTGAAAAATACAGGTCAGTGTAGCAATAGTACTATTCAATCTAGAAGAATAATTCTTTTCTTACTGAAGTCAGGGGTAATTTTTCTACACGAGGTATGTAGCACTATGTCCTAGCAAAACAATGATTTCTATTGTCTTCTTAATGACTAATATTGTTGTGGCATATTCTTTTGCATGTTATGGAAATAAAACAGTTTTCCAGCCCTCTCAGACTGCAGCATTCCCCAGCACAGGCTTTCAGCACTGACCGTTCCAACACGGGTTTGTATGCAGAACTACTGTGGCCAAAAGGATTTCTCCTAGTAATCCTGATTGGCAAATTTTGATTTGCAACTGCAAATGTAGCAATTATATATGCAAAGTGGCTAAGCATTCAAAAAAGATTAGATAAACCAGATACAAGATTAAACCAGCATACAAATCAGACCAAAATATTTTTAAATTGTAAGTCATGTATGCAGTCAGAAAAAACAAAAATATAGCCAAACTGCATAGTTTGTCCTCCCTCCAAGGAACATCAGTAAAACTAGAGCAATGTAGTCTAACTGAAGACCTACACAGCACATAGATAAAACCGATTCTAAATGTAAGTGAAATAATTTTTGAATCAGCACCATCCGTTTTCCTGTTAAACTGAACTGCTCATGAGCCGCCTTCCTTCCTTTACAGCATCCTGAGACTTGTTTAGCACCATTGACTTCAATGGTGTAACTCTTGATTTATGATGGTTTAACATGTAAAATTTAATAATTACCCTTAGAATGTTTGTTAAGATATTAGCGGCCCCTGTATGCATCATAGCAACTGCAAAGACACAGGATGGGATAGTTTCATCTGTAGGAGCTTAATATAGCTGAATCAAGCCCAATCTTTCTTTCAAAATATTTTTAACTTAGCTTAACTCTGTTGACTTCATTGAGTTGTTTCTTATGGACATGAGACAACATGAATAGAGAAATGGGCCTTATAAATTAAGCTGCCAGCCTGCAGACCAAAACTTATTCTACATTCTTTATGTCTGAATTTATAATTTGCACTGAAGCAATTCAGAAGGCTGAAGCACTTCTCATGGGAACCAGAGTAACTTCACTGGCTTGAGACAGACACTGAGACTGAGCTCCAAAGACGGACACTTTTATAAATTTGAAAGTGAAGGGTTTTACTAGCAGCAGAAATTAATAAATACCCATTTCTTCTCTTCCCTCCCTCTCCCAAAATCAATTTAAAAATTGAGCTCCATTTTCCACCCAGTAACAAAAGCCTGGTATTCCCTATTGTACACTCTTGCTCATATTATGAATGGCATGTCACGTATTGCAAGGCTACACCTGCAAGGGAAAGAATGAAAGTTGATATGATCTACCCCAGGTTCTGCAATGTCAGGACACTTATCAGTCTGTAAAATGCAAGGGCAAGATTTAGGGTTTATTTTTTTTTTTAAAAAAAAGAGGAAAATAAAAAAATAAAGTTGAATTAATAGATATTTTACAGACTCGTCTGAAGGCTTATGACAATGACAATAAGAACATGACATTGTTATTGGGAACATACATGGCTCTTGGCATGCACAAATCTCAGCTTATATTGTTGACATCAGTGAATTACACCCCTCAGTCTGCACAAAGCTTTGCAGTTGGGATTTTTTATGAAGGTTCAAGGCCAACACCTCATAACCCCTTACGGAGCACCGAGAATACAAAGCTGTGCCACTGATGGAGAAACTGGAGTCTGAAGAGACAAAGGCTAAGGAATGTATTTTTGATTATTATTTTTTTTTAGCTGACTCTATGTTTCAGTTGAGGAACGAAACAGTTTAGAGGCAGCCTACTACCTTTCAGCTTTTTCTTTAACCTTGAATATAGTGGTTTAAACTGGGGAAAGAGAGCTATGATATTTTTTTCTGGAAATCTTAATAGTCTGAAAGCTCAGCCAAAATGTTTTGTTTTGGCATGATCTGATCCTTATTATTCTTACTGGTTGCTGAGTCTCCAATATTCTCTTTACTTCTGAGACCTTTGTGCTGGGTCTACAATTTGCTGCAATTATATACATGCAAACCAGTCAAAGCTGTTATATAGCAGGGAAACCAATAGACACACATCACCTCCTCCCAGGAACCTCTCCAGACTGGGTTCTTCCAGTTATCTTTAATGGAAACATTTTCTATTATAGCTGAAAGTCTCAGACAAGCATTGCCTACCATTAAGAATGAAATTCCCAGCTGAAACACTTATTTTCTCTTCTAGGCTCCTGCCAGCCAAGCAGGGAAATCAATAAATTCTGAAAATGAAAAGGAAAAACACTAGGTAGAGTTCTGACTCTGGAAAGGAAGGAGCACCAGAAATTCCCACAGGCTCTACCAAGCTCTCCACTTGAGGATGGTTTGTACTCCTGATACTGTCATCACAGCCAAGACTCTTAAAACCTATGCAAATGAATAACTGAGTGGATCCTAACCTCACCTGAACTGTCCACAAACTGTGCTCTCTTGCTGCTCCAGCATGTCCACCCGGGACATTTTCAAGCCTTTTATGCACAGATCTGGCAGCCGACACCAAACACTTTATTCAACCTTGCAACCACTTAAGGATTTCACATTCATGCTCCACTACAAAGCTGTCTTGCTCTTAATTAGCACAAATGAAAAAAACACACGTGGCTAGTGCCCAAGGAAGATAAATAGTGCTCGCTACCCTGCAATATTTAAGGCAGGGGTGTCAAAGTAATTTTTACTGGGGGCCACATCAGCCTCACAGTTGCCTTCAAAGGGTCAAATGTAATTTTAGGACTGTAGAAATGTAGGAGTAGTTGCACCTGAAAAACAACCAATGAATGAGAAGAAACATGATGTTACTCTCTTCCAAGCCATCTGGATTCTTTAGAATATCTGCTATTAAGAACACCTCACTCTCCACAATACTCTATTTATCTGTTTGAGCAGGTAGAATATATACACTCTACCGGGCAATCCACATAGCCATTTTAATAGCAGAGTGTAAGTCCTTGGCACTAGAAAAATGAAAGTGAAAGGTCTATGAATTATTACAAACCCACTCAATCTCTGGCCAGGCAGCAGTGCCCTGAACTGTAAAGGCTTTTTTCTTGTGTTTAAGTTACCATGGAAGATGAAATAGTCACACAGATGTACTGTCCAGTAGAAACTGGTATTGCTAGCTGTGTATCATCTATAAATACTATTTTTTTTTCTGATTTATAGCCTATCTCTACTTCATAAATGGAAAAAAAAATATCTAGAAATGGTTTGGGATTTTCCTGTTTTTAAGCACAAACTTTCTCCGTTGATGTTTTCTTTTTCCAATTTGTGAGAATGCATCAGATTATGCACTGTACCGCTGTGTGAAAATAAAACTCATTTCTGTTACAGTGAAGTTGTTTTCTACTATGTTAATATCTCCCAATACATCTTGGCTCTAGACCATATTGTTTTGCAGCCTGTTATCATGCTGTCTTTCTCAAGGATTACTGTAATGCTTGGCATGTAAACTAAACTTTGACCAAATCTCTCTTCCAAAGCAAAGTCCATTTTCTAATCTCTGATGCACCAAAGTTTCCTTCTAACAGATTGGTTTTTGTTATTCACCATAGGATGTTGCATGTGAGTATCTAAGGTGAAAATGTTAAGGCAAAGAGAGAAGGTTGCTCCAGAGTGGAAGACACCAAGCAGTGTCAGGTATCCTAGACCCACCCAAGAGCTCATTTAGAGACATCCTAGGTGACACTGAGGTGCTGCACCTGCATTAGTACAGGATGGATAATATCCACTAAGGACTATGCAGCCCTTAAATGTACCCAGACAAAGACAGAGTAAGGGATTAAACACTGCTTCACAACAAATAGTGTGGGAAATAAATCCTACCGTCGGGAGATGTGCCACATATTTCTCAACAGGGCTGGGCAGATACAGGTGCTGACCTGAGAAGGGAGTTGCAGGGAGAAGCCCTGAGATTTCGGGTGCACATCCCCTGCTGTGCCTCCAGCCCATCCTCTGCACCCAGAGGTACAAAGGAACATATGAGCCTTCGAGGGCACTTCATGGAATCACAGAAGGGTTGAGGTTGAAAGGGACCTCTGGAGATGATCCTGTCTAATCCCTGTGCCCAAGTAGGATCAAACAGCTCAAGAAGGATCACCTAGAGCAAGTTTCCCAAGATCATGCCCATATGGCTTTTGATTATCTGCAAGGATGGAGATGTGCTTCTCTCCAAGTGTCCCTCTCTTCAGCTGCCATTAGACAGGTGCTCAGGTTCTAGTTATCAGGAGCTACGCATCATCTGTTGAAACAACTGGTTGCAGCATTTATTTTACAAAATACACCAGGAGAGCATGAAAGATACTGCAAAGATTGGCTGCACTCTCAACCATCAAGAAAGTCCTTACAGATCTCTGATTGCTCCACCACCATGTTGCACAACCAGACAAGGCTTAAGGGCTATGAGGTGGTTTCCTGGCACTCAGGACTGAAAAAGTGCAGCTGGCACTTTCTGCTAATAATAAGGCACACACGGACAGGAACCCAAATATCATGAACACACCACACAAGAAATGGACAACATCTACTTTCTTTCCAGTGTGAAACAGTTGCTCATCACCCCAAGGAATCACTTTAAAACAGCAAAACTACTCTCAATGTCTTCCCATTGAAAAACAGGGAAGCAAGAAAGTTTTAAATCCTGTGCCAAATAACTCAAACCGTCAGAAGCAGCAGAGTTTGCCATATCTGCTAAGCTGTGAGTAGAAGCCAGGCCAGGTGAGGTCTACTCCAGTTTCTCAAGGCACCCTTTTCATTGTCACAGAGAGAAATGTGTGACAATTTTGCCTTGTTTGATTAAAACATCCGCATTATAACTTGTTTGGGGTTAAAAAAGTATTAGGAACTTAATACTTCATATTGGTTTTGGTCTGTGAATTTTTGAATCATCTAGAGAATATGAGCTCCTTGATGAAAAGTACTATTTTGTGTTATGAACCAGAAAATAATGGCCTATCAGACTATAGAAAGTGGTCTAAAGCATCTATCTTTAATCTTCTTGTGTAAGTGTTCTAGACACTGTAATTTCCAATAACAATAATGGAATAAATACCTCATTAACCCCTTTAAAGCTTCCAACACCATGACAATATCTAAATGAACTGTCAGTGGAACAGGCATTGTTCAGTAAGACAGCAGACCAGAAAGTTAATATTGAGCTATATCCCAATGAAGTAACTGAAATGTATTCTCATCTTCAACAACCTGATGGCTTATATATTGTCATGAAATGCATAAAGAAAAATTCCAGAGAAGAGCCTTCAAAGTTCATAAATCACCTCACATTTCAAATCAGCTTTGAAATGAGATAAAGCAGCACTTACTAAATTTTGGGAGGGAATGTTTACTTAGAATTTAACTCACAGAAGAGCCACAGCTTGAACTTCATATTTACACATTTCTGATCCATAAACCTATTGATATTACACTATTCTCATCATAAATTAGTGTTCTGACAGACTAATACCCATTGCTGAGCTGAATGTCATGGATATTTATTGAACAGGAAGTAAAAGTGTAATATCTAGTATAAGCAGAATATTCACATAACAATAAAAAGTATAGATTTGGCTTCAGGGAACAATTCACAGTGCCTGAACGCATCAGAAAAGAAAATAGGGAGCTTGTGTAAAAAATATGAAGATTTTAGTTATTAAGTGTGTTCTTGTGGTGGAAGTGTCCAGACCAAAATCAGAGCCTGTGGGTGAAAAAATTAGGACTATATTGTACAGGACACTGGACACTCTATTGACTTGAACACCATAGTAATAGCCACTGAGGTAAAGGCATTGCAAAAAAAAAAAGAAATAGAGAACAGGGAAAATAAAGCAAAGAGAAAGATTTCTACGTTGCATGCTGATAGGCAGAACTTAACATCGATGATGAATTCTACCACACAGCTCTGAGAGAAGCATTTTACCCTGTAAAAGGGTGATGGATAGATTTTCTTGAAGGAAACATCAAATAATTCTAAACAAAATTTAAGCTGAGGTTTTCAAAAATACCTCAAAGAACAAGATACCCAATTCTCAACAAAATATGTGTGGTTTAAACACACATCACACTGCAAGGTTTTGTAAATTCTGTCTTAAATGAAAACAAATCAATTTTTTAAACAGCAGCTACTGATGCATTAAAATCTTGCTCAATCTATGGTACACTGAATTTCAAAAACACCTCAGGTGCCCGCCTGAAGGCAAAAAGCTTAAAATATATGGATATCTGACTTGAAACATCTTAACAGAGGATGGATTTTAGGAGCACAGGGACCTGCTTTCTAAATGCAGCTGAAAATTTGTCAGGAAAAAAAAAATTATATCATCACCTCCAAATCAGAATTCTGACATGAAAACTTAGACCTTAGAGAAACAAACAGGACAGTGAAACATTGCAGTAAAATTGTAAGGACCATGCAGTTAATCCTCCTGAGACTAAGAGCTCGCTTGAACCCTGAGCTATTAGCATGAGGCCTTTTCATTCAAACTCAGGAAGGAATTTCTTTCTTTTTTTTTTTTTTTTTTTCCTGGAAGCAAAACCAACGTCTCAGGGTCCCTTTTGATGCGATATCTTGGAAAAACCTGCAGCTGTCTGTTGCTAACTGTGACACCATGAAGAGTGACCTGGAATTGCACCTCCCCACCTCCTGTACCTTGGGCAAGATGTGGAGTACAGACCATTCAGCTCATCTTTCAAAACATTGCGTGCAAGAGGCATTAACTTCCACTGCTTCACAGTATTCACTAAGGGAATTGGTCACTCTTCTGGGCTTGCTCATGTTTAGATAGAAATACAGCACACAAAGTTGTCTTTGATGGTCTCTTCCATTGTTTCCGTGCATTAGATTTCTCTGGTGCTCATCACATCCTGATGCAAGTGCGTTAACTTCAAGGAAACAAGGAAAATGTTCAGCCCATAGAAAGACGTTCATCCCATAGAAATCAGCTTACATTAACCACGTCTTGAAATAGATTTTAACTTTAGAATACATGTTGAAATCATGGCTTTTTAGGAGCATTGTGCAGGTGATATGCTACTGTCAGCACTATAGCCAGCTCTGAAACATTCTCTTGAGTTAGTAGCAAAGTGGAGAATCCCAAAGTATGAGTTCAAGTTATAGACTTCAGAATCTATTACATTACTACTCAAAAAACCTTCAACACTACATATCTCCCTTGATGCTTTGATCTTGATTGGCAAGTAAATCTCTCTTTGAACATTTATTTTTAACCTCTTAGAGACTGTGGAGCAACTGTTACAATGCCTATATATAAATGACATTGTTATCAAAAGATGAATTAAAAATATATTTCTGAAGGGATTCAATCCAGAGCTCTTTGTTTTCTGTTAGATACTTCTGCTTTCAAATCCTTCGAATGGCTTTCAGAAACTTCTCACAGCAGAGTTACACAAGCACTGAATTGAACAGCATGGCAACAGGTTTCTCTGTTTTTTTTCTTGTTTTCAGTGTTCAGATACTGTTGCTCAGTCCATTGCTGGGTATGATAAAAATGGTTTGTTAGACAGCCAGAAATCAGATCACCTGCCCCCAAGCTGTAATAAGAAGCAGTAGACAATGCAAAGCAGCTTTAGGAGCAACAGAAAAGGCCAAAGCTTCTCTCCTTCCATCACCTCATTGCAACTGGGGGGATCTCTGTCTCTGATGGAGTCAGACTCACCTTTGGATATTGTTCAGGCTATCCTCATTAAATCATCTTAGAACTCACTTATTTACTTACTGAAATAGAATACGTTACACCAAATGTCTGATGTTTTCATTAAAATGTCTTCTAGTGCAGAGCACCAGGGCTGTGGCCAGCTGTTTTGTGTGCTCTCACCTACTGTACGATCTCTTGCAGCACCAGGAACCAAAGGGTGGCCAGGAATAGAACAGGGCCCTGGCCTTTTCCCTGCCCTCCGAACACTGAGGCAGCCTGATTGCCCCAGCACAGAGGCTGATGTTCGTCATGATGAACCAGGGAAGCTCAGACACTCAGTGTCTCCAACAGGGACCAACCTGGGTGTGAGATGTTACACCGACTTTAGGACAAGGTTAATCTCTACCACGTTTCTCAAAACAGCAAAACTAACATTGTTTTCAGTTCCTTTGAGCAGGAATTTCTGACTGCATCTTCCTCCCCAGCCCACCTGGCTGCATGAGGACTCATTAGCAGGGAGACCCACTTGCACCCCTGCTATGACGAACCTCACCTGCAGATACATCTGCTGGCTCCACTGCCAGCACATCGGTGAATAAAGCACACATAGATACATGGCAGCACAGATGACCATGATGCAAAGCTGGTGTTTTGAAAGTTTCACTGTCCTTTCTCTTGTCCTCCCTCCTCTTCGTCATCTTGCCGTTCATCTTCGGTTGTATCACTGGAGAAGCACTTTCTCCTTTTGGGGACAAGTTGATCTTGTCAGGTGTCAAGATAGACCAGAAACTCAGAGCCTGTGCATCACCTCACTGGCAGTCCAGCTCCCAATACCTGCTGATTCCCTTGAAATTTCCTGCTTTTTCCAGCACCTTGTCAGGGATGCCTTAGTCAGGGACACAGGCAATATTTAATAATACAAGATGAAGTTCAGCGAGAGGAACATGGATCCAGCTTGCTTGGCTGTTTGACTGCAAACCCCTTGCTAGGTCTGTTCTGTCTTCCATAGGACTGTATTGAGACTCGGGGAAATCTTGTCTACCTGATGCTACAAACAGAAGCTCAAGTACACAACTGTGCACACCGTCCCCTCTGTGACCCACACCCTGCTATGGGATATGAGTCTGGACCTGAGAACCTATTTTCAGGGTTTGAACCACATACTCTGTGGTGTTAGATGAGGCGAGATGGTTTCCAGACTTCATTATTTGTATTAGACATACTTTTTGCCCGAATTCTGTGACCTGGTCAATAAGCAATTAGTATTTTATGACAAAATGCAAGTGGCAGTACTAATAGCAGTTTGTAGCTACATGCACACATGAGAGCCAAGAATAATTTTTATGACTCCAGTAGAAGTTCATGTAACAAACAGAAGTCAATTTTTATGACCATAATGATTGTATCCTCTCAATGCCTGTAGAAAATAGCTTTACGCAAATCAGTTAATTAGTATCCAAGTGTACTTGCTCACAGACTGTTCAGCTGTTCTATCCAATACTTGGAGAAGCTTTCAAAAGAGGTTTAATACATTTTTCAAAAAAAAAAAAATAGTAGCCACTCAAGATCTAAAACAAAAAGTTCTAAAGTACACATTAAAATAGTGGTTTCAATTTTGTAAGTCATTAGTTCTAAAATTTATAATACTAGACTTCTTTAAAAGAGCCTTTTAAACACAAAAATGATAAAAATGCATTTGGTTATTGCAGTGATACCAAGTACTCCCACTGAAAATTCCAAACCCTCTGGATTTTAATATTTTTTAATATTTAACATTTAGTTTGCCTCCATCTTGCCCTTTCAGAATTGCATTCAAAACAAACGAGCCAACACTCCTCACAGCAGTGTATCATATTCTGCTCTTTATTATTTCTCTTGCTAAATGTTTTCTTCCCGAAGACTCTCAAACTGATTTAATACCCTTCCTACTTAGCCCCTACCTTATGCACAGAAGTACAAGTCTTTTGCATCAATTTAGAGCCAAAGTGATGAATGGAATTTAATGATCTTTTTTGTACAGTTCTGTATAACACTAAACAATGGCCAGTGCATTCATTCATGATCAGTTTTTTGCCTTGTTTTTAATTAGCTGGCTATCTGGAGGTGCAGTGTGAAAAATTGCACACTGGGCCTTACTACATCTTTCTTTTATAAAATGTATGTACAACAAATAAAAAGCACATTTTAACCTACCTGCTACCTATTACGTTAAATGTCATTACTACTAAGACTGGCAGCTCAGCTAACAAACACCCTCATTATTTTATTCCAGTTCTACTTTGGATATAGTCAATCAAATCACGCTTGATTTATGTCAGATGCTAACAAAATACAGTATAAATAGAGCCATTGAGTACAATTCAGTGATTCTGTGTTTATTCAGCTCTAAGCTATGAAGCTAAAGTGGATACCATTTATAACCAAGACATGCATTCTTCATGGCCATAAGAGTTAGCAGGCCATAGCTAGAGCACTTTTAAGGCTGAGAGAATATAAAATGTTCCTATGAGCGAACTCATTTTTTTTAAGTATACAAATTAATAACTTATATAAGGATAGAAAACACTACCATGACTATATATCTTTTTTTTTTTTTTCCCCTTTTGATTTGGAAAGTTGTTTGATGGATTTAAAATAATCTAATTTGCAATGTAGGCCTCATTATTAATGGTCAGTGATTTTACTACTTTCCAAAGGTGACTTTCTACAAGGAATGGCTTTTAGGAGTGTGTCTACATTACGCGTTCAGTCATACAGGTTATTGCGAGATTTTTTTGTGCTTTGTCTTGATGATTCTGTACATCCGGGCCGTTGACCTAGGGAAGCCTGGTTTGCCTGTGGAAAATTACAGAAACCCAATTGTGTTCACTGAGCGATGGAAGAGCCATGAGAAATATTTGCTGCATGTCAGCTGGAAGCCCTTCCCAGAGAGTTCAGCACACCAATTCCTCTCCTCACTGCTCTCTACTTTCAACAATTGTTTCTACTCAACAGCTAAAAACTGATATATATTACAGAGGAAACACTGAGGCAGACAAGACTGCAGTTCTCAATACAACCCCAGTTTTCCTAGAAAGGGAGATACTTTAAATCTAGATTTGCAGGTGTATGCTGAATGTCTTGAGTGAATAATTTACAAATGGCAGCTATGCACTGAAGAAAGGATAAGAAAATTCTTGTTAGATATGCTCCAAATTGTGCCTTTGAGTATTTCCAGAAATATAACTTATTTGGGAAAAAAGGAAGTGGGAACAATTTGATGATAAACCTCTTAAAAAGTATTTCTGGTAAAAATGTTGCTGTATCATACACAGGAGGGACCAAACACACATCTCTCCTGGTTTGCTATGGTTTTCCCAGAATTATCATGGAAAGTCCAGCTAACGACAGCAAACACTGTCACTGGTTCTCACCACTTTTTCAGATCCTGAGAGCATCCAAAACCCACGATGACTGGATTGAGGTACTTTCCATGAGTTCCTGACAGCATAAGGACATTGCAAGATAGAACTGGATGGGTTTGCCAGCTCATTGACCATGTATTCTTACTGCATGGGCTAGAGAGAAAATTATTTGCAGAGCACTTTTTGCAGGAAACATGAACAAATGTTTTTCATTCCTTGGCTTCTTCCACTTCAACCTATAACTTTTCCCTTTGCCCAGGGTCACAGCCCCATTGCTACACAGACTGAAGCATTTTGAAATGGCACTATACATACTCAGCATCATTATGGAAAATGTCTTTTAAACACACATTGCCTAACTTGACAATCGAAACTGACAATCTTCCAAACAAGCTGTAATGACAACATCAAAGTTTCCATTGGGCCATTAGAAAAGAAAACAAAACAAAACAAACAACAACAACAACAAAAAACCCACAACACTTTACAATTAACAAATTAAGACTCTCATCAAATGAAAAAAGCTATTAAAACATGGGCATTATTTGTCAAATGCCTCAGCATTGGGCGGCACCACAGTCTGGAGTTTCCAGAAGAGATCAAACTTGCAACATGTTGGAAGAGAGAAAACAAAAAAGGGGGAAAAAAAAATCCACTATGCAGATTCTAGGCTGTGGCAGCAATCCATATGGGATATGAACACTACAGACGAGCAATCCTTAGTTTGAAAATGTCAACCCGGAGATGGAAGGACAAAATTTCTAGCTTATTTGGAGCAAACACAATGAGTTTTTCCACTCGAGAACCACTGTGAATGA
The DNA here is from genome assembly GCF_964273445.1 of Streptopelia decaocto. Lineage (NCBI taxonomy): Eukaryota > Metazoa > Chordata > Aves > Columbiformes > Columbidae > Streptopelia > Streptopelia decaocto. Next base: position 70,643,348 of record NC_138658.1, read on the forward strand.
GCAGGTGACAGAGATATAGGTTAGAAATGAAGATTATGAAGAGGAGGATGGACCTTTTATTTTTGTTTCTTGATTTCACCAAGGGCTGACCTGTTAAAATAATGGCAACACAGCATTGAAATGATCCTAGGTCTCTGTCAGACAAATCATGGCTCAACATATTTTCTCTTGGTTACATCAGAAAGTATGAACTTGCAACCTTGGCCCCAGCTCGTTTAATGGCACACTGACAGGGCAAGAATAATTCACAGGTTGAGCTAATCAAAGGTGAAAAGGGAGAATCAGTAAATGTCGTATCCTTTTGCCACTTTCATCAATCCGACTAACTGAATTTGAGCTAAAGCTTGGCAAATTTTCTGCAAAGGGAAATTAATATGTAACACATCTGAGGCCTGGTGCTGGCCAGCAAAATTGGAAAGCCGGCGTTATATCAGAGGGTGATTATCGAGGGAGAGAATGGCCAAAGCTGAGATAATCAGAAAGAAGCTCCTGTGTGTCTCTCTCCTGTGATAGCACTGTGACCCTCCCAGCCCTGCACCTGAGCAGAAATCCCTCTACTTTTCAATTTTTCCCCATCAGGAATATATTCTATTGCCCATTTCTGTTGCCCACACATGATTGAATCAATTCAATTACCTTGGAAAAGTTGATACATATTCAGGCCATGAAGACGCTCAGGATAGAAAGAGAGGAAAAGAGACAAAGAAATCTGTATTTACCCAATAATAAGTTTCATTTGGAGAAGGTTTGAAAACAATTCTCCCTCACATTTGTCCCTGTCAGATCACATTATTCACAAATGAAGTTTACAAAATATCAATTCAATTTCAATAAGGGAGCCTGAATCCCAACACACAAGGGCTGGATTTACGAAATCATAACACTTGAGGGGACCCTGGTGGCTTCCAAATATTTTCCAGTCAGAGGTAATCAAAAGCAGACCGCTGAATACTAATACATTCAATTTCACCCCTTTTGTTCACATCTGTTCCCTTATAATACCATTTTCTACACTTCCAAATCACTGATGATGGCAGTTTGGGGGGAAAAAAGGTGCATAGAGGGAAATCATAAAGCTCAAACATTTTTGTGAAAACACCCTCAAATATGTCCAATTAATCAATTTGCTGATGAGCAAACCAGTGAGCTGTATCATGGAAAAGAAAAAAACCATGATGTTCCCCTACTGCCACCCTAGATTGCTTTCTAATCACATTCTTCATACAGAGTATGCCCCTGAACTGGCTGCTGGCACTAAAATTTGCCAATGAGACAATAAATGTTGTTTCCTTGTCAATCCATCCTCAGCTACTGCCCCAGTAAGGAGAAACAGATGGAAGACCAGCAAAGCACCAGGTCCAGGAAAGCATCCAATGCTTTCAGCTACTGGTCTCTTATGCTCAGTCTAGAAGTCATGTTTTCTTGAACTGGGACTGGATCAGGCTCTTAGTGGCAACAGGAAACAGGTTTCTCAGAACAAATTACATTTTCATAGTGTCTGCTGGATCAAGGTTTCTTCTAGCGCTTTGTCCAACAGCCTCTACCACAGTTCCTTGAGCTAAGGACATCAGTAATCCAAAAATGTTCCACAGATATGGGAAAATAGAACATTTCATGATCTGCCTCTAGTACTAAGAAATGCTGATGTAACATGTAACTTCACATTTTGATAAATCAGCAAGTTCTAGTCAAAATGCAGAGTGCATCACTCTATCCTTCACTGCAGGTGGTCAGCGTGCTGTGGCAAATAAGTAATTTTCTAACAAACTTCATAGAAGCTCAGGAGAGAAGTGATTTCTAGATCATCTAATGTCTCCTGTATTTCTCTGGCAATTAACTGTCATTCAGATCTCTTGTAACGATCACAAAGCAATGTTAGATTCTTTTGTCTGTATTCTTCAAAACTGAGAATGCGTACAACAAGCAGGAACCCAGACAAGAGTCCAAAAATGATGCAGGGTGGATTTGACATGTCCAGTGACCAAGGCATTCCCCATGTTGCAAAGACCACAGATCTTCAAAGACTCCTTCCAGCTAGGTCTTCAAGGAACTTTTGCAGCTAAAGTGATGCTGGTCAAACACTTGACATAATCATCTATGTCACCTCCAAGTACTGGTCTATCTGCTTTGTGTCATATCTCTGTTAACAGTCAGTCTCTGGTGGTTTAGAAGACAGCTGAACACCACCATAGCACCATAGAAGCTAAGTTGTGCATTGAGTAAATTCATCAATCAAGTCACAGCTGACAAAGTGTGAAGCTGATAAACATGCATGATCTCACAGCTGCAAGAGCTATGATCAAGTCTGGGGTCCACGAAGGGAAGGATCAGAAAGAACCACTGTAATTGCATAACCTAGTTTACTGCTTCTGCATGCACACAGGCCAAAGGACTGAAAGACAACTGTCTACCCTTAAGATGCAACAGACACACTGATCCCGTACTGATTTCTCCTGCATTTAATTCTTCACAGCTAGGATGTCGCATACTGAATTTCTCTAACCTCAGTTCCCAGTCACTGGGCTTCACCAAGCCCTGGTCAACAATACTGGCTAGTCCTTACTCTGATGTGTTCTTCTGGGACAGCGGTAAACACGAAGTCTGTAGTGCTTCAAGAGAAAGCCAGTCACAAACATATCCTCAGTTTGCACCGTCTGGCTGTGCCCCTCTCAGTGATGAATCCTCTGAAGCCTATTCCTGGTAAAGAAAGCTTCCTGTTGTGTTTGGGACAACATCAGACCTCCCTACATCCCCTTCAGTAGCATCAAAGAGTCTTCGCCCTCAACCGCATTCCCCTATTGCATTCCTCTGTTACTGCACCACCTCCAGGTGCGCATGTATGCAATGCCAAGAAAAATGATAATAAAATAATAATACAGGAGCTACAGTGCATTTTCTGAAGTTTGAATAGAATCATGGCTACTTAGAGGTTGAGTTCTACAGTTGAGTTCTACATAAAGATTAAGTTATCCATGAGATTCATTGATGTATTCCTCAGCTAAAAAATGAACTCACATTTATGGACACAAAAAAACTGGCCGTAATTGCATAAAAACAGGACTGGTGGATTACTCTTACCTGTAAGGTTCTCTTGAAATGGGAGTCAGAACTTAACATTTGAGAAGCAAAAAGGTGCGTGAAGAATGCCACCAGCTGAAGTTGCTTCCAGAAGGTACTCAATCCAATGTCAACACAGGAAAGTAATTCTGAAGACAAAGCCAATAAGATTGACCCAGAGTAAGAAGACCAGAAGTTCCCAAAGTTCTGAGGTTCCACCACTGTCTAGGGGTGAATGTCATTCTCTCTTCAGGATGAAGGTTTGTTGTGTTTGTTTTTTTTTATTTAACCTTCCTACTGCAGATAATAAAATATATGTGAAGTGACATAATGGCATACATTCATGTGCATGGTTATCTACAGCTGTGTGTACATGTGAGAGCACCGCAATCATGTGTTGTGATAAGCACAATCAATTACTCAAAAGACCTGAAAACAAAGTTTCATTTACAACTGCAGCATGGTGCTGAAAAATACAGTGCAAATTGCTTAGCATGAAATTTTACTTTTAAGCTTATTCCATTACAAAAATCTGCACAGACTTCTTTCCCAACTTGCCTTTTTTCTGGCTCTACATGGAAAGATATTCAGTGTATTAGCCCCATGCTGTTATAAAAATGGTTTTTATACTTTGTGAAATTATGCCAGGACAAACTCAAATAGCTTGGCTTAATTTAACATTTACACATTATTGTGAACTATCAAACAAATACTTGTAAAAAAATTATATTAAAATGGGGGTTAATCTAACAATTTACAAACCATACCATTTTAAAAACATAGCAATTCTTGTTCTTAGCTCTGTCAAGACCACATGCTGTGCAGACACCTATTAAGGAATCCAAGCTTTTCTTAATGTATTAGAAGAGTGAAAATGTGTAATTGGAAAAGAAAGTGAAAACTCCCTACAAAAGGATTTGCCATGGACATATTCTTCAATGGATTATTGTTATCAGTTTCACCACATAAACAAACATCAGTGTTCAAGTCCACATTTTTTCTAGTATATTAGGAGAAAACAAGCATTTAATGGTGTTTTGAGAACATTTAAACCTCATCATTATATTCTAAAATTGATCTCAGTGTTTCTGCTTCATGCAATAAACTGCTACACCAATTTTGTGAAATGCTAAAGCCAGTTCCTCTGGGAAGCCAAAAGAGATGCAGCATGGACTGTGGGTCATTTTGCTGTCCTGGTTCACCACATGTTCCCCAACAGAGAAGCAATGAAATGAGTCAGATAAGTTGAAGTTGGGAGCACTTTGTACAAATCATCCCTAGAAGCGACAGGCTAAAGTGTCAGCTTTGAAGATGAAGCTCTGTGAGATACAGAGACAAGATAACATTTCCATTTTTTTGAAGTGGCTGTTCTTTCATCAAAGGTGACACACTCCCTTTCACACATTCACAACTGCAGGAATGCACAAGTAAATTGTTTATCACCCTTCATATACTATGCATTATTTGTGGCTGTTTACCCACCCCACCAACACTAACCATCTGACAGGCAAAAACATCTAATCCAGACAAATCTAGAATTCTGCTCTGTGGGAAGGAGAAAGGAAGGCACTTTGGGAGGGCAGCTCCTTCCATCCTAAGATGACTTCTTAAGCAAGTGATGTTTAGACATTTGTCTCAGGTTGGGGTGTGTCTTCCTACACATATGTCTCTCCTTGACCCAGCAGCTCCAGGCTGCTAGAACTACAACAGTGACCTTAATTCATGAACTTATGCTCATTTAGTTTGAGTCATGATGATCTGTCTAAACTTGCCTTTCCTGGCTCATTCTAGATTTGATGTTTGAAACTCTGGGAACAGTACACTTCACAGGGTTGAATACAAGACCATGAAACACCCAAGTTTACCCTAAAGTGTTTCCAGAATTACTGTTTCTGTAGACACAGCTCTATTTTCAAGTTGCAAACATCTCACCTGGGAAGTCTCCCCAAGGTGTTGCTTTTTACTTTGAATATTTCATACAGCTGTCACAGCAATACTCCCTATATTATGTAACTGAGATTTTAATGTGAATAAGTCTGTGATGGGGTAACAAAGCCAGTCCAAAAAGTTGCAAACAGACAATTTTTTAATGACAAAGCAGTCCTTCTGTACCAGATGCTTGCCTCAGTGTGGAAGGAATAATTCATTTCAGAAGTCACAGCCAAAGTTGTTCACAAGCTTAGAGCAGCAGGTGGTCTGCAGACACCACCTGAGAAAGCAGAGCTGGATTGCTTTATTCTGGATCACAGCTCCTAAGCTGTTCCCCATAACTGGGAATAGATTCTTAAAGATACTTTATGCTCTTAGTTTTATTTTAATAGATAGAAAATTTGACTAATTCATTTTAAATTATGAAAAGTCAATATATAGCACTGTATTATTTCAAATCTCCCCGTCACTTCATGCAAGACCCTCAGTTTTGACAAAGAAAAAAAAATTTCCATAACATCAACTTTAGTTTTTCTGGTCATTTCACTTTCAAACAGTCAGTGCTGGAACGTTTGAACTGCTGATACTGCAAAAGAATTTTTAAAATGTAAGAATATCTTCTGCCATTGTAAACTGAGAGAGAAAAAGCTCCTAAACTCTAAAACATTCTGATCTGCTTCAAGGATTTAAGTACTTATTTTTACAAAGTCTAAATTTGGAAATATAAAGGAAACTTTGATTTCTGATCAAAACAAACTTTAAAGCTAAGAGTCTGAAGCTCAGGGAAAGAAGCTGCTTTGCCTGGATTTATCCTGAACATTGTATTCTCTTTTCTTTTTCTAAGTTTTCCCAGTTTTTGATTCAGAGACTTTTTCACCACCTGCATAGTTATGCCCAGTCCACACAGAATCAAATAAGTTAAATAGGAAAAGCATTATGAATTATTTATTCACTTCAATCTCCTGAACCACCCTGAAGTTTTGAAATACAAGCAAACAAAACTACCACACTGATAACCCTCAAGAAGGCACCGCGGGTTCAAGTTCATCCTAGTAATCATTTTTTTCCACTTTTGACAATGTTAATTCTGTGCATTGAAAACTACCCTGCTGCTTCAAAGCAGCCCTTCATGATGCTGTGCAGATTTTGTGGTCAAAAAACCCTACTCCACAATAGTTTTCTACCTGGGGAAACTAACCTGTGGTGAATTCATGGAGCAGATAAATCTTTGTGTACTGGAGTCCAGAATGCTCTGAATGCATTTTACTTCAGAACAACAGTAGATACATAGCTAGAGGTTTGTGTGTTAGGGGTCTGAAATTCAAGCAGGACTTTTGCATAGTTCTCAGATTCACTTTTTTATCAGCTCAGAAACTTAAAGGATGGAGAAAGAGTCAAGCCTGTAAGACATTTAAAAATCTAATAAACTTAGGGAGAATAAGTATGATAGGTGACCTTCCATACCTCTATTTCTTGTTGTTCTCTTTATTTGCATTTCACACCATCTTTAATGTTGGAATTGAATCTCATGCACAGGACTGAATTCCTGTGGAGGGGCTCCTGTTTATATAAAACCACAAACATGCTGAATCGAGTCCGGGTCCTGCAGACTGTATCTACAGTGTCTCATGTTCTTCTTTTTTTCTTCTTCCTCTTCTACTTGCCTAGCACAACCACAGGTAAAGCATTACAAAGGCACTTCAGTGTAAATATATTCAAATTACTTATTGCATATTGCACAGAAAGCCAGGGAGCCCCAGTGGATGACCCAGTGCTTAAACAGTCATTTTTTGCCCTTTCTCTTATGTGTAAGACTGTTGTACTTGCTCTGAAATCTTTATGTCCAGGGATAGTAACTGGCATGCTATTCTCTTGATATATTGATCTTAGGACCTAAGCATGCTGTAAAATGAGATTATCATAATGGGTTTTAAAGTTATTACAGGCAAAGCTATAGTAATGTATAGTAAGTTCCTGGCATTTTCATTTACCAGTGAAAAATCACATACCTACAGTAGATACACTGTTAAAAAAAAAAAAAAGAGATCTTCAAGGGCTGGCACCTATATTTTGCAGTTAGTTTTCCAAAATTATTATAAGTAAACTTGCATAGTAGGGGGTAAGAAATAACAAGACATTCTATTAATGGAACAGGAGTTTCACCAAAGGCATAATGTATTCAAAAATGTAATAAATGTCACCAAAAATTAAAGGACCTTATTCTGTTTTATAATATTGCTATTTTAAATGACAGTGGCAATATAAGACAACCTACTCCCCCAGCTCATCTAGAAATAAAATAATAATAAATAAAGTTCCCTTTAAACTACAGTCATTGCAAGAAGATCTTTGTGTAAAGGAAAATTGTACCTGAAAAACCCAAAGTCAAATAAGAAATCCCAAGCCACAATACTGGAATAATAACACTGGTCAAAGATGAGCCTTTGGGGGAAGAGAGTGTTGAGCCAACGCACTTCATCAGCAAGCAGGAAGCACTAGGAAAGGCGAGGGAGCTGTTAATTGCTAATTTAGCTCCTGGTTCCGTTTTTAATATTGTGGGGAAGGAAAATTAAATCTGTGTGAGAGAATCTAAGAAAAATAGAAAAAAATATTTTTTTTAAAAAAACAACAACAACAACAACCAAAAACAAAACAAAAAAAAAAAACAAACAAAAAAAAAAAAAACAAAAAAAAAAACAACCCAAACAACTTAAGGCAAAAAAGCAAATCATGCAAGGCCTGACCCATTCCTAGACGAAAAAATCAAAGAGGGATATAGCTCCAGGGCAGAAGAACATAATACATTACAAAACAATTACAGCATAAAACCTAGAATTGCTCTTAGACCAAAAGGTGATAATTTCTTCACCAAACAATATTACCCCATCCACACTGAAGTGTTCTGGGACCAGACATATGAGCAAGGAATCCAAAACACTAAGACCCAGTTGACCTCAGGCAGGGGAAACACTGAGGGCTGAAGGCCAGAATCCACAAAAAAAACAGAATCTGGAACAGCAGACCCTATGGAAAACACCTCAAATGTGGTGTTACATGCATCCACATTTCTTGCATATATTTACCAAGCACCAGTGATGCGAACTCAGCATGACAAGAAGTGACTGGCCACTGGCTCAGATCAATTCATTGTTGCTGCAGCAGAAGTTGAGGCAGACTATCACCTAAAAAACAAGTGGAATTTTTTATTATGTTTGAACTGGATGCAAGTGCTTGAACCAGCATCTGATAAGAAAGAATGACATTAGCAGAGAAAGAAAAGCCATTGGCAATTAGAAAAAAGTAAAAAGAACCATGGCTGCTGACATGGTAGCATTTGGTTAGGACTTACAACCTGAAGTCAGACCACTGTCTGGCAGGTGAGTCTTGGAAAGTTACTGAACACAATAATAACCCATCAGCACCTTCACAGACAGCCACCACAAGGACCCCTTCCTCTGGAGTGATGAAATCAATTGAGATCGAACAAAACAGCCCTTTTGGTTCTGTATTTATCCTCTATTTTATAAGCCTATGGAAACCTAGAAAACCTCTGAGCATTTATACCCAAGAAGTTCAATACTGTGAGGCCTCCAGAAGAGATTCAAAGAAGTCTCCTGAGCCCAGTGCAGTGCCATGTAGACCTATCAAGTAAGGTCTACGTGTTTCATCAAAACATTCTTTTGAAGTTATGCCAGTGCTCCTGTGTCATAGATAATGGTAGTTTTGCCTCAATCTTGAAAGCAATTCTGGAAGTCCTCAGCATTACAATCATAAAAAAAAAAGAGTTACTAATCTGCCATATGTATCCCAAGAAAAGCCTTAATAGAGCTGCCTGTGAATTTTTAGGGTTATGGTCTAGGTCAGCAAACAAAATCCTGCATCACAACACAAACCCAACAGTTGCCTTGCCAGCAGTCTTAGCAGAGTGGTCAAGATGACAGAGATTTATTCTTCCTCTCATGCAAAGACATAGAGACTGTATATCAGAGTTGACACACACAGGCATGATGCAATCCCGCAGTTTGGACTGTTTGAACTATGGCTATTTTGTGGCTAAATGGAATTTAGTGCCCAGAGCTATCAATACAATTTTCATTGGCATATGCCACCTGAATCCAAGCCCAGAAAAATCAGCCAGAAGCTTGTAAGCCTGCAGTCAGTCAGACAACCTAAAGACAAAGAAAGCAAAAATCCAGTCAGCCTTTTAATCAAATAATACAGGGAGAACAAGAAAATAACTTCAAAGATCAGTTCTCTAAACTTATTTAACCAAGTCTTTAAAGAATATTTGAAACTGCCTTGGACATTTGTTGATGAATTCAAGATAATCCACCTGAAGCTACTGAAAAGAAGGGTATGATGGTTAACTAGAGGCCACATTTGTTTTAGACTTGTCTCTTCTTTTCAGGTGGGTGAGTGGGTGGCATTTTGGAAGTTAACAATAGTAATTGAAACACAATAAATATATTAATTTTACACACCAGTTGAACCGGTTGTTTATTAAGCATGATGACGATATCAATTCTGGATCAGGATCCTACACTCCCAAGCAAAATTCCTGCTCCATAGTAGGATAATGCTGAAGTTGCAGATCGAGCCATACGACTTACTAATTTTCTCATACCACCAATGGCTGAGTGTTTTCTTTTTAGAGGTTTTTAAGTGGAACTCCCCTATTTCACCATGAACTGAAATACCATACTGAAAGAAACCCACTTGCTTCTTGGAACATTACTTAATCATGTTTAATATGTTATAAGTTTTCATTCCTTGGCATGCTTCAGGGTTGTTATTGCTTTCTTCTTATTATTTGATATCTGCTTTGGATATTTTCCTTCTGGATTAGTGTCCCATTAAGTATTTTTCAAGACTACTTCTCATTTGCTAATTTCCTGCCATGTTTATAATATCTCCTATAAGTATACCCATGTCCTTTGTGGTTTTCACAACTCCTCACAACTTATAATTTACTTCCCTTTATGGATCATTTAAGGAGATGTTAGTATTGAGGAAAGCATTCTGTTCAAGAAAGTGTCCGCATGTGTGTTTAAGTGCTATTGAAGTCGACATGATGTAAACAGATCCCCTAAACATAAACGTAACTTGAGGGCTTCCTTGGCAAGGACGTATGTGATGTGCTGAGTGCCACAGTGCTCAACTACGCTACTTCCAACAGCATTACACACATTCACTGCCACTTTCCTCTATGCTCCAACAGATATTTCTCTATCCACATCATTCATTGTAAGTCAGGTAGGAGTGATTATTGTGGGTACCCTTACACGAGACTGGATCAAATGCGTCACTGACCAGCAACCACCTCATGATTGCTGCAGTCCATTCGCCCTGTTCTTCTGCAGTGCCATGAATGCAAAATATTTTGTCTACCTCAGTGGGACTATGGACAGAAATAAAGTTAAAGAACAATAGATACTTTTGACCTGATTTCCAGCCAGAAACAAATTTTTCTATCGAGATTTGTTGTTGCCAAATGACAACTTCTTTTTTCTTTTCGTTTATCTTTTTGCTATACTTGCTTTTCCATGCTTGCCTAGTTCATGCAGAGTTTTCCAAGTTATTTTAAAATTAATGATCAATTTTCAGTAGCCTTAACATCACAAAAACTGATAATACTCTAAATACGATCCAGAATTTGCCATCTTGACTCCCTACATAACAGGTCCATAAATCTGTACTATACTGAGCTATACTAACATACACATATTCAGTAAATCTTTTTTTCTCTTTACCAACACTTTGACCACAGGCCTTTCCCTTTCTCTTTCTTCAGTTTCATTTATTCTGTTTTTTTAATTTTTAAAAAGAGTTCAGTATCTCAGCTGTTTTCAGCTGGGATAATCCAACACACTTCTCATTTGCATGTAAAGTGCAGTCAATGTGAATTGATCAAAACCAAATTAACAGCAATTGGTTCCAATATTTTCCCTGTTTACACATTAGCTTGCTACCTTTAACATATAGATGTATTGAATTCAGCTTAGCAACCTGAGCATGAATGCTGTGGCCTTTAAAGTGAAACTTATCTGTAATTAAAATCATGCACAAGTTTTAGTGGGAATCTGTTTACTACCTAGAAAGAAAGCTGGTTCCAAAAATGAATAGAATTTAGCTTAGTAGTTTGTGTGTTTAGTTCTGAATTAAATCCCTTAAAATTATGGGGTGTTAGCTTTATAAAGCTTCTAATTATATGAAGGTTATGTCTAGTTCTGGGTGGGTTTTTGAAAAAAATCAAAGGGTACCCTTCCTTCCCACAACACCATTGACTTTTTTATTTAAGATATCACTGCAAACCAATAACAACGCTGTTATAATCATTATACACATTTTTTTAAAAAGTCATATAATAAATACGCATTGAAACTACAAGCTTGCAGTATAAATCATCCGGCACAGTGTTCAGATGACAAGTAATAAGGGCTTTAAAATAAAAACCAAAGCACATATACAGTGGTTGCTATAAGGAAATGATTTATCCTATAGTGTATATTGAATTGCTTATTATAATTTGGAATGGTAATTGCTATGGCTTCACTATACTGTTTAATTGCTACAGTACACTGATATATACCATGGAAGACACTGCAGTAACTGCTGTCATTATATAACAGCATTTGCATAATCTGCACTGTAGTTTATTCTTATAGTAGATAATACAGTATATGCAGGAATCAAATTGTTTCTCACCATATTGATTGCAATTAAGAACACAAATATGAATACAAACATAAGGCTTTTTTCAAGGAATATATTACAGGACAGTCACGAAATTCAAGTTTATGTTGTTACTGTGCTACTCTTTCTAGGAAAATTATTATCGAAATGCAGCTACTGAGATTCTTGTAACACAAGTGTAAGACAGAGCTCTGGGTCTTTGTACAAAGGTCTCTGTTTTCCAGGCCAGATCTTTTTCACAAGCACCTGCAGTTAAACCAACCTAACCACTCCAGAGCAATGAAGAGCAGGATTTGAAACTCTGGTAGTAATTCATCGCCACAGGTGACCAGCACATACCCTTCCCAACACCGCACGATGTTGCAATGTCTGGATGGGAACTGGCTGAGGCTGGGGGTCTCTGTGCTGATGAAATGGCAGTGGAGTCCTATATAAAAAAAACCTTTGATGATACCTTGCCTCCTGGTGTGTTAACTCTCTGTTCAGCTGTGCCTCCCACTCCAGAGGGACCTTCCTCCATCTGTCCCCAGACACAGGTTCCTCTGCTTTAATTTGGAAACCTAGAATTAAGTGTGTTGTCCCATACCCGGTGTGTATGCAAATGAGCCAAATTCAGCACACAGAGATGTTATTAATTACAGAGTTGTGTATTTCTGGATGCTGGAATAAAACCAGCGTGCCAAAAAGAAAAGTAACAGTCATTATATATAAAATCTTACCACTACATGCACACCCAAAAGGGCCTATTGTTATGCATTTGCATATTGGTTATGTAATCATTTTAGCGTATAATGAACAATGTTCAGCTAAAAGACACTTTATACAACAGTCTCAAGATATGTGGTAAAGCAAGATTCAACTGATTGTGAGGCTCCAAAATGCCTAAAACTGCAAGGTAAGTAGTCTCTGCAATTTCTGAGTAGGCGTTTTGCCAGTTACTCTTATCTTTGTTAGAGAAGCAGACTGACCTAAAACTGAAAGGATTTACATATCTTTAGGTTAGCAATTGCTGGCAGGATTCATTCTTTTCAGTCATAATGACTAGAAGCGCATCCCTGCACAAGTTACCAGGCCAGAAGGCAAAAGCATATTACCACAAAAAGAAGGCACCACTGGAAATTTTCCAATGCCAAAGATCAGCCCAACAATTCTAGCAGTGATGTACCCAGTGGTCTTGGTTACTGACAGAGCCTACAAGGACTGCAACTCATACCCAAGAGAGCTGGGACCAAAGTCCAGTGAGCTGTGTAGATCACAAGCAACATTTTTATTTGCTTTTGAAATCAAAAGTTCTCGTGGGGCAATATGAAGACTACAAATACGATATGCCACAAGGAGAAGCGTCACCATGTACATAAGATGCCATTTTCTTTATTGTTTGTTTCTTTGCCTTAAAAATGCAATGGAAAGCTGAGAAAGGCATTATGGTTGGCCTGACTCAATGAGTGTTCCAGGGAACAAATAAAAGTCATGGATCATAGGCACCAGCTATGCTAAAATGCTTGAGCAGATGCCATATTTTGATGGATTTGTTTGTATTTTTGTGAGTGAAAGTAAGCAGTGCAATTTACTTTGATTTGGGAGCTTTGTTGTTTGTTACCCTCCCAGATTCTGACAAACAGCTAATTTGTGAAACTAACATCAAATTAGCTGAATTTTTGCCTTTAAATTTACCAATTCATTATCCTTCTATTAAAAAAATAAAAATAAAAAAGTCAGTACACCCAGTCTAGAATCAGAAAGAAAAATCACATCAGATCAGACAGCCTCAGTAAAGAATTGTCAAAACAGGGAATAAGGCTCAGCAAAAAATGTTTGGCAAATATTTGCAAAAAAACTACTAACAACTCACTGAATTAAAAAATGCAGTTGGTAATACAGGATTGAAATTATTAGTTTAGCTCTGCTGCTAAAAGAAGGGACTGCAAAAAGTTGTTAGGACAACTCACTGTAAGAGCAAGTACCGCCTTGCTTTGTGGATTTCTGTAGTTTCAAGAAGCAGTTGATGGCAGGCGACATTGATGTACAATAAATGTAGCATGCAATCACTCTGATTGCTTGTGATCATGACATTTTACAAACACTGCTTCTCTGTCATTTTCTAAAGTATTGTTTTAGAGGGTTGTGACAGAGGCAAAAGAAAAAGAAAAAATAACAAAACAAGGAAAAATGTCACCCCATCTCCCTAGACAAGCCAGATTGAAAAATTGTAAAGAAACCAACTTGGCTGAGATAGATTCATAGCACTGACACCATACCAGCAAAATCAGAATTAGATTTTGAGATTATTGAAGTAATAAGACCACAGATTCTTTTCACAGGAGTTTACAGTATCTATATGCTATATTGAGTGCAGCAGTATGAGCTTATGGTTAGAGCAAGAGCTTGCTGGATATTTTTTTGTTTGACTCTGCTACTGACATACTGTGTGACCTTGACGTTCAGCCCCCTACTTGTGAGATGGGGATAATAATCCTAACATATTTTGCAGCTGAGTAGATGAAGTCTTCAAGACCCCTCTTTAAGTGCCTGCAGCCAATAATTAATGCTTCTTATGCTTCATTGTTCTTCTTATTTTGTAATGGGAATTAAATAAAATTTAAACTTTTTTTAAAAGTTTCCCCACACTGACCACAACCCATACCCAGCACAAGCATTACATTTGCAGATGGGTGAATGGAAGTGAACCCAATTCCACCACTGTTTGACCCCTCAACCACACAAGCAAGATCAGACCACAGACTCAGCACACGTGCTTGCAGGCAGGTGCTCAGGCAATATCTGAATGTTTCCTATTATTCACGTATATCCAACAGTATCTTTCAGGCTATATCTATCACTCAACTAAAACTCTCACCCAAGCCTTGTTGTCTCTTCAGTTGATTATTTCACACTTTTTCCCTTGATGCTGGCCACTGTCTGTTAGGAAGGCTTGTTGTCTGATGGTAGTCACCCCTTTCCCTTCACTCATCCCTAACAGCAACTTTTTTGACTGTAAAGACTTCTTTTACTTAGCTCCCTCTGTCAAACATGTCTAGTGTCCTATTGCAATACCATCCTTGGTTTTCCTCATAAACACTCATACATTGTATCCAGAACTAACAAGATTGAGCTAGTTTTTCCCTTCAACTATTTAATTTTGTTTATCACTTTTTAATGCTCAGGACAAAGACATGATATAAACTTATCAACCTTAATTTTTATCTGGAAGTTGTAAGGAGGTTTCTAACTAGTGAAGTGATAAAGTTCAGAAATACCCCTCCAGTAGGTGATTTTCAGTAGGGGAGATGGAAACAGGAAACCTAAGTGGTTTCAACTGAATTTTTATCCATTATAAGGGCAATCCAGTGTGCCCATGTGAGCAGAGGAGTGAGTGACCCAGCAGATCTCTAGTCTCTACTTTGAACGTTATTTCTGCTTCAGCAGTCAACAGTGTTCATAGTAACTGATGATCAGTGGATTAACCTGCAACTCCAAGCAGAACTATATTCGCCATGACACATTGATGGGTCTTAAGTTTTTCTACCAATAAAACCCTTCCTGTCTAATGTGGGTACTATACTATTCCACACTTGCTTCAACAAGGCTAAATGTCATGATTTACATACTACACACAAACATACGTAGAATCATGGAATAGTTTGGGTTGGAAGGGACCTTCCAAGCTCATCTAGTCCAACCCTTGCCATGAGCAGGGACATCTTCACCCAGATCAGGTTGCTCAGAGCCCCATCCAGCCTGGCCTCGAATGTTTCCAGGGATGGGGTATCCACCACGTCTCTGGGCAACCTGGGCCAGGGTTTCACCACCCTCAGCATAAAAAATACATACAACGTATAAAGCTGTTTCAGCTACCAGCCCTGCAAACACCCTGAACTCTGAGATTCAAACACTTTATTTTGCCTGTATGATCAGCCTAATTTATTTCCATAGAGTAAACAATTCCTCTGATGATCTGAAGGAAGTTATCAGAGATGCTTTCACACCTACTCATCACTCCTTTGGCTTCAGGGAAGATCCTGAATCCAGCTCATGTGTGTGTCAGGCATTTATGGTGTGACCTTTGCTTCCATACACATCCAGGCAGCTGTGACACTTTATACCTACAGGAAACATCAGCAATAATACTAAAACATTCCACTAAAAGTGAGCCAGACAATGTACACTAGAAATTTTCAATATAACAAAAATCTCCTTTTTTGTACCCAAACCCCCAGTGTAGATGCAGTTATACTGACAGAGTACTATGTATGCCCTGGGGTGCACCATAAGATATGCTGATAAAGCCACACATAAACAGAGCAGCACACTTCTTGTAGTGTAGATTAGACTGGAGAGAGAGTGACAGAGACCCTGTCTGAAAAACTGGGTAAGGTGGTTCTAGCTGCAGTAATGGAAGGTCAAATGTACAGACCAACTCTCAGTGGCTCATTCCTAAGGTTATAACTTAGAACAAGAGACATTTTCAAAACCTTTGAAAACTGTCATTTCCTACTGATAGGAGATTCTTCTTGTGTTACCAAAACACAGACCATATCAGAACTAGATTAAAAAAAAAAATCCTTCTCAGTTGAAACTTCAGTACATTTTTATTGACAGGTTTGTTTTTTTTTTTTTTATTACCATCTGCTATTGTATTGTGTAAAAGAGCTAGTATGGGTTTTCAATTCCCAGAGAGCTCTTTGTTTAATTAGGAGGAACCAAATTTTATAAAAATTATTTCTAGGGCTTGTTTTTGGGAAATCTGGTTTATTGGTCTTTGAGTAGAGCTATTCAAGTAATACAGTCAGGCAGCAACTGACATAGGCTCGTACTGACCTGGAATTTACTACACAGGAATAAATGTAGTGTTAAATATTACTCTTTTGCATGTTAAGCACTCCAATAATTTCATATAATTGAAGAGTGGCAAGCAGGCAGTTTTAGGAGAATGTAAAGTTTAGCTACATCTCTTTTAACTACTTGATCAAACCCCAAAAGAGAGAATCTCTGAGAATACAAGAAGACAGGGGCCATTCTGAATTTCAGAATGACCATTGTCACCTCTGATGTGAAGTCTGTGCAGCAACCAAAGCTGGTTCAATCTTCTCCCACACCTCTGCCAGTAAAGCTCCCGTTCCCAGACAACCTGCTGCAGATCTGAAGGAAAGCCCTGGATTTCTCGAAGCAGTGACAGATTTACCCTCTTCTGAGTTAAACCAAGATTTGGCTCCTGATGGGTTGATGCCTCTCACTTTTGGTCAGCTTGTGCCACTCTGTGCTGCCCACTGAAGAGCAAAGAGAAATGCCACCAAACTCTCTTCTTGTGTTTCTGACTGTCACCCAAGTGGCTTCATGTATAACCATGGTTTTTGTCATTTTGGCTTAGAATTCTGGTCTGAAAATGCTTTTGTACCTACAGAAATACCTGCGATAATGCATGATTGCCACCTTTTCACATTCTTATGTCAAAACAAAACTTGTTTAAAAAAGAGTATTCAATATTCACTGTGGAATCCGCCATCACATGAGAAAATAGATGTACTTAGTGACTCACCTGACATATTAGACAGCATCCATAGTAAGCGGTGAATAAATAATATCCAAAGATATAGTTGAAGCCTAGAAATAATGAATGACCTAATAGCTTGTGCTTTGCCTGCATGAAGGTGTTTGCAAATAATTAAATAAATGGAAACATTCAAAATTCAGACTTTGTCAGATCACTTCAGCCCCGCACACACAAGGCATCAAAGTACTGTTGAGCATCTGGGTCTGAACAATTTTTCCAAGGTCATACGCAAACTCTGCAGCAGTATGAGGAATTAAACCCATGCTGTCCACATTGAAGACAAATACCATAACAACCAAACCATCGTCCCTCTGTAAAAGGAATGTACAACAGGAGTCCCTATTTACATATAGTACAGGGTGTCACCCTCTGATACACAAGAATATTTACACTTGGGAAAAAAAGAAATCAACAGTTCTTTTGTTTTAACCTTTGTTTTGATCTTGAAGTTTCAATCCAACATTCTCAGTCTCCAAAATGAAAACAGTAAATTGACATGTCATATAGCTTACAAAATGAGGGGTGTTATCAAAGGCAAGCTATGTAACTAGACCTCGTTCAGTACATAAGTACAATTCATATTGTTCCCACCTATTACCAGAGCTTGGATACATAAAATATGAACCATTCCACAATCTGCATGCCCATTTATATTACCTTTATGTGAAACTTAAGAAATAAAAAATGTTCCATTTCCCCTTCAAGCGTAGCACTTGGTGTTACACAATCCTGCTAGTTGTCTTGGTGAGACTAGGCTTTGCCACATACTTTGCAAAGGAAAAACAGACATTTATCCTTTGGGTGTTTGAGTTCAAAAGTGAGACTGAAACTTCCAGAAAGGAAAGTGATTCCATTTTCTGAGATTTATGACACTACTTGATCCTCAATTTCATGTGAGTTCAAGTTGTTTTGGGGCTGGTATGCATATAAAATTTTTTTAGTTCACACACAAGAGACTGCGATTCCAAATAAAACATTAGCATAAAGCAGAAGCATTTTGCAGGGTTTCAATCCAAAGTAAGGTATAAAATAGACCTAAGATATAAAGTCAACCTAGGAATTTAAAGCAAAGTGAACTAGTATCTTTGGTGGATGCAACCACATGCTGAAAAAATAATAATACTGACTCTTTTATTTTATGAAAATATTTTTTAAGACTTTCCACTCTGTTTATTGCAATGGGAAACAGGATTGCTCTAAGCTGATTTAAAGACATATGCATTTAAGCAAAGCTTTAGGAAAACAAAACAACACAAAAAACTAACAAACAATCTTTTGGAATTACCTTTAAAATCTGTATGAAAGCTGTTTTTTTGCTAAGGAAAGTTTCATATAGTATACAATGCCCATATGCTTCCACAGTTGATCAAGACTCTAAGAAAGGGATTTCTTAATTTTGCTGAAAGTAAAAATGCCATGAACAGTAATTTGCAGGAAAATCACTAATCCTCTAAAACCAAAAAAACAGCACTAAATTAAATTTTGCTCTTTAAATGATATTGACAATTCTGTAAGTGAGATCAATTTTTAAAGTTGGCACCAAAATGGATCCCACTTGTTTCCCTGATTTATTGACAACAGCTTTACATATTCTTGCTTACAACAGTGAAAACAGCAATTTAATTTGATCTAAAAAGTCCCCAATTTCAGTAGACTTGTTGTAGTATTTAGATAATAATTTATTCTGAATATTGGTCTGTCCGACACTTGATGCAATGAGGAGTGAGAATGTGCCGGGAAGCCTCTCTGAGCCATTTCAAGCAGCCTTTTAAGAAGCTATCCAGCAAGGAAGATTAAACATTAGCTGATTACCGACAAGTAATTAACAATGTCAACGAAACACAGAAACTGAATTAATAATAATTATATCATCAACACGCTGATCATCTTGTAGAGAATCCCAGGGAAGAGGAGAGGTTAATTACTCACTGCTAGCAGAACAGCAGGAAGTCGACCGCAACCATGCCTCTGCATGGTGTTAACTGCCAGGCAGATAATTAATTAACATCATAATTGTAATGCAGGCAGCATGAAAATATTGAAATATTACTTCATTTCCATTCTATTACCTATCGAGCACATTCTATAACTTAGAGGCTGGAACTACAAAGATTTGTTGTAACCAGAGTCCTGGGCCATGTGGCTTTGACTTTATTTTCCATCAAAGGTCTATAACGAATGACTGAAGGGTTTGGGCAGAGGACAAAGAGCCAGGAGGGATTCAGTTTGGATACACACTTCTCCTGTCTTGATGCGAGAAGTTCAGCATGGTTCAAGAAGAGTTAGACTTGTGGGTGTGCGCGTGGCTAATGAGAGTTACACTGTCAATAATTTCTTCCAAAACAAGGAAAATCAACCAAAGATTTGGAAAAGATATTAAGTCACGTACTTGAACCGAGCCCCAACCAAGACTTCATAGAGGACACCAGTTAGAAGGGCCTTGCACTACCATGCTGAATGTCATGACCTTCAGCTCCTCTGAAGGTCATTCTGCTGATCCTTTTGTTTGGGTCCCTCTCTGAGAGATATTCTTCTTCCATCACAAGTTGTTTGGCTTGAAGTAGGGCTGCTTACAGTCTTTACTGTGTGGCCTACCGGATGGCACGCCACATAAATGGAAGCAGTGTTTACTGTTCTGGTCAATCTTATCCACGACAGACAAATTCAAACATCCTTCCTGTTTGATCAGAGGAAATAAAAAGAGACTAAAGGATTTTATTGCATGCAGGGTAGTAATGAAAGACAGAGATGAGTTATGGTTCTTGGATATTCACTGTTTGGACATCCACTGGTTGGACATCAGAAGAAAATCTCTACATTTCAGAAAGCTACTCTAAATCTCATGGTAGAAACTGAGCTAGTGAAACCAACTGCTCGTAAAAAAGAGCTAGATACACTGATTATGTGACATGGGCAGGGATTTGATTTAGTAAACAAAGATGTCCCTTAGTGTTCTATGTTCCTGTGAAGAGACAGAAACACTTTTACATGCCCACCTGCCACACTGAAAAAAATTACAGCATTTTGTGTCCAAAAATATATGTTCTACAACCATGACCTTCTGAGTCTTTAACCTGATGAAAACAGGCCATCTCTACAGCCTTAAAATAAATCTTCTTCAAATCAGAGGAGAGAATAGGTGCATGCAACTGATTTGCCAAAGCTGGTCTCATTTTCCCAATTTCTGCCATATTCAAAAAAAAAAAAAAAGCAGAACCAGAAGCACATGTTGAGAAAATGATGGCTCCATAAAATGCCCACGGAGAACTAGTGTGGAAAGTCACCATTACAGGAAACAGGGTTGCTACTGGAGTAGGTTTAGCTGAATAGTGCACAAGGAACCTGGCTAATACTCCTTCAAAACTGTGTGTTGCAACTGATCCTCTTGATAGTAAATAACAACATAAGAGAAAACGTGCAAAGACAGACTTCCTTGATCAAGAGATATTGACATTTGATCATCTGTAAATTTAAATTCCATTTTTAAAATATTTGAGGGCCTGAAATAGCAGTTTTGAAAGAGGCACAGTTGAATTAAAATAAAATAAGCTTACCAGAATCAGATCATATTAGAATCTCACGGGGAATGCCCTGAAAGAGTTACAGTCATCTATACCATGGACAAAATTCTGTTTATCTCTCAAATTCACTACATGTTGATAACATGCCGTGTATTCCATGTTAGTGCAGTTCGCTGTTTGCAAAAGGAACTTTGCAATATCAGTCTGGCAGAAGAACAGGCTGGTGATTATGCCTAGGATGTGGTGGACACATTACCAGTTAATTCCTAGGTTTTATGGCCTTTCTCTATATGGCCTACCTGCAACATGTGCAAGATCGTTACATCATTTAATTAACTACTTGCATAGCTCCATCTGTACCTGCAGAGCAGTAGAAGCCTTATCTGGAGAAGTATAAATAAGTTCATTTAGAGTCTGAAACATGTATTATGATAGATAATGTTCCACAACACACCTTGAAAAGAGAGGGACAATTACACTTGCATTGTGGTCAATATTATTCTCTCTTTGTAACACAGAATCTAGCACACAGGGCCAGTTTGTGACCTCTCCCCTCTTATAAAAACGCTTGTGCAGTCACTACACCATCAGTCTTTTAGTCATAACCTTGACAAGAACTCAGAGACTGACAGGAGCTGCATAACACTGAGTCCTTTTCCATTCTGCCTATGGTCAGGCCTTATTTCAGTATGTAGCTAATGAACTTCTCACTGAAGACTGTGATTGAAGTATTAAGTGGATATATTAAACATCTACCAACATTAAAAATAGGAGAACTGGTTCTTATTTGCACTATAATAAGTCAGGAGTAATTTTACTGTCTTATTTAGACTTTCTCCAATGCTAGTGTAGAGGGAGAGCATTAGAAGAACCAGGACCTACATGGCCAACTGCAATTGCTCAGTATGTTTGCTACCTTCACACACATCCATATCCTCATGAGTACAGGTAGGACTGTAAAACTGAGATCACACCAAGTATGGGTGGGGTGCAAAATGCAAAGCACCTTTAAATTCCTGGATTATTGCTTGAATTTCACTCATAATCAATGAAGATGATTTTTACTGTGACAATATGATAATAAGTAAATACAACACCTAAGGACCTTAGGCAGGGTTTGACACTCCTTATTCTGTAGCTTAAAGAAACTAATTCAGCATTTAGAATGAATG
This sequence comes from Streptopelia decaocto, assembly GCF_964273445.1. Classification (NCBI taxonomy): domain Eukaryota; kingdom Metazoa; phylum Chordata; class Aves; order Columbiformes; family Columbidae; genus Streptopelia; species Streptopelia decaocto. Next base: position 70,665,271 of record NC_138658.1, read on the forward strand.
ACAAACATATTTTTTGGATAAATGTAACCAAGAGTATGAGTAGGACACCTTATATTGATGCAAGAATAAAAAAATATTGTTCAGCTTCCAACTTTTCACAAACATCAAAGTCAAATCAGCCTTCTGATGACTGAGTCAATGATAACTCAAACTGTAAAAATGGCAAAGAGTCAAGAGCTCATCTGTACTAGAACATTTAGTTGTATTAGAAAAGGTACTTAGGTATATTCACATCTGGGAAGCCTTCCTGGCAGCTTATATCAGCAAGCTATGCTGGGAACATCCATAAACAGTACCACTGCCTATAGTGTGGTGTACAGCTCACACGTCTTTCTGTTTCCTCCCATGATAAACAGAACCACATATGTTTGTGTGGAAGAATGACTTAAAAATATAATAGTTTCTTCTAGGAAATTACATTAACTATTCCTTTCTGTACCCTTTTTCAAGCAGAAACATGGGACCAGCAGAAAGAGATAAAAGAAATTATTCTATCTCTAAAATAAACATCTGTAAATGCCACCTTCTGAATCTTTTGCATTTCCATAAGTAGAACTTTATTGTGCCATAATATGTAATGTAAACATAAAAGTTGAAACATGGAGATGCCAGCCACTTTAGCCCACATCGCTGATGCGCACAGTTATGTCCAAAGCAGCTCTCCCTCTTGATTCATTTAAATGGAAACGATGCTGCTGTAATGAATACTTTTATCTCAAATGATGGAGAGAAGATAAATTCACATGTACCTCCTCGTACAAAGCTGAAGCAGACATGCATGAATTGCAGTGAATTTTTAGGAGTGGCTGTCTGGATACTGTAGTCCACAACTATTTAAAACACTACAGTTGGGTGCCTAAGGAGTTCTGAGAGGTTTTAGTGTGGGCTTTGTCTTTCATACATTAACTTCTTCACGGACTCTGGGCTTGACTAGTCCTGAAGTCCTTCCTTGTGATCTTTTTTCCTTACACATCCTGCATTTCACATGTGTAAAATGTGGGGATTTCTTTTAATATAGAGCTGATCAAATGTGGGTAAAATTGCCAGTGTAAGACAAGTTAAATCAAAACCAACAGAGAGTGATTCCCAGAAGGAAGCACATCACAGTGTGATGAGTTGATCTTTAATGATATGATTGCATATTGAACATTTCAAGTAAATTCACCCAATTATATCAAAAGACGCTGCTTACTGTACTAAAGGTTTTGTTAATCTCAGTGTAGAAAGGGTGGTCTGAAATGCAGCCACTAGATAATTAAAATTAGAATGCTATAGATGGCTACTAGATTGCTTGTTTTATATAACAAATTGAAAGCCTAATAGGAAAACTCATAATATCAGCCCTCTTAACATTAACAACTACCATGATTAACAATGATACTCACAACTCATTTTTCATTAAAGACTATGGGCAGAGATAAGCTTGTTTATATAGACTAGCTTTTGAACCGATGAGCTATTTATCACTTAGAAAGCCATGAAAGGACAGAACAGCACCCAGCAATTAAAACTTGCAAAGTGACCTTGTGACAGTGAAAGACCCACCCTCTTCTGAAGCAACAGTAAAGCAATTGTTTCAAAATCAGTTAGAAATGGAAAGATAATTTGTTGGTTTGTTAAATCGTGTATCTTGGCCTTGGAGTGACTGGAGTGTCTTGCTGCACAGAAGGGCTCTCATACAGGTGGCAGGTTTTCCAGCATACACCACAAATCAGAGAAGTGAAGTTTTAAGAGACACCAGCTCAAAAAAACGGATGCACAAAGGATCAGTAATGCTTTATATTAAAACAGCAAATAAAGAAACAAGGTTTCACATAGGTGTGTTCATAGAAAATATCAAAGCATATGCCATGTATGCACTTCAACTTGATATTCCAGTAAATCCTCATTTTCCTGTTCTTACTTTGGGTACCCAGTCTCATTGCTATAGCCTCTCATTACTCCTCCCAAACTAAGCTGCTGAGAAGAAGAGAGTCTTTTATTTACCTGTCACAAAAAATAGTACAGCTACATCCTGCTCCCAAGATCTTGAGACTTTTCATAGGTTCAGCTGAAGTGCTGTGGAGTCAAGATAATGCATGTATTAAAAGAACAGGAATTATTAAAGTAAAATTATGCATTAAAGTAAAAGGAACAGGTCTCTCTAAAGATGGAAAAAATGAGTCCGGTATGTCTAAACTGTTCAATTCAGGTATCTAATATTTGCCAGGTATTGCTTAAAGATTAGTCATTTCAGTTATGTGACATAAGGTATGCTCAGAAAGAGTACAGTATAATATTAAAAAAGACTAAGAAATAGTACAAAATGATCACAAGATATCCTTGCTGGAAATGATTCAAATAGCTGGTGAGATGGGAAATAAGCATTTAAGAACAACATGCACCCACTCTTGTCTCAGCACTACAGACCTAAAGAAATAAAAGAAAAAGAAAAATTAGAAGAAGCTTTGCAAAATGACTGGTTTGAAAGATATTATATTTATACACTTAGGCAGCCTTTAATTCACATTCAGGAGATAACCAGGATTTTTATTAATCAAATTAAATTACTATCCAATTAAAAAGCAAAAATGAACATGAAAGCTTTATCATACCAGCTACATTAGAAGCACACATGCCTAGGTATACTTACACGCTACATTTAGAAAACAATGAACTATCTGTCCACAGGTAACATATGTTTCAAGAAATGTTCTTTATTTTACTTTGGAAATAAGTTAGATGTAAGAAATTTGATTAGTGGAAGAATGAGAGAGAATCAGACTGCAGCCTTCAAGAGCAGAGATGATAGGTTGTGTTTCTTTCAGCTTCTCCATTCTTTCAGTATCAATTGATTCGCGGTGATGTGCTTCTGAGCAGTGAGCACAAGCTAACTAAAATAATTAACATACACTACCATTATTTCCCAATGGCTCCTCCCATTGCTATGTTTATTTCAGCAGCTGTTGATAATACCTACAACTGATTAATGCTGCATAACTCCTTCCATCCCAGAACAGCTTGCGAATTCTGGAGAAGTATCTGAGAGGGTTACCATAGGCTGGTAGGAAGGGAAAATATGTGATGTGTTTGTGGAACCAAGGCTACACTGAAGGTGGTGACAGACCTATCATGAGTCTTGTTCTGCTGCCTGAACATCAGATAGAATCCCTTCACATTCCCTGCTGCAGCTATTTCTTTGGTAAAGATATTTTCCAAACCATGATTTCCCAGTAACCCCTCTTACGATCGTAGGTTGTTGCAGTACACATATGTAAGCCTGAACATTGTTTTCCATAAGGAAGGTAATGGTTAATCTACTAAACGGTGTTGTCCTTCCTTGTCAGCGGATAACGCAGGGTCCAACAGTGTATAGGTCACCCAAAACCCAGCCCAACACTTGTGAGGAGATAGCATATTTGTATGTGTACTCATGCAAAACCATAGGTTTCACTTATTCAGGTTGTCTACCCTCCTGCCCAGCCTCCTGCTTTTACTAATGGAAGAAGGATAAAGAATCACTCTGCTTGTGGGGTCTGAAGCAGAAAATGAGTATATAATAATCCTGACCTTTCTCTAATACAACTGCTGGTCCAATGAAAACAATGGCCTATTAGGTCAAGCCTACTGGTTATAACTTCTGATGTGTCCAGAGCTTGTGGTGTCCCATAGGTGCACCTACTTGCAGGGTAGGTGAGTGCCAATCCATGAATTACGCTGTTTGCTTTTGCAGTGAAGATATCAGAAAAGATAACAGATTTGCTCCTTTCAGGGGGTCTTGAGGAAGCTCCCACAAAGCTCTGATATCAAAGTGCAAAGGCATTCACAAACTAAGGGCTTGCAACTTGAACGCATGCTTCCAAAACTGACAAGGTGGATGAAGGTCTCAGAATTGATGAATAGCTTGAAGTTTGGCATGCTTCAAGATCACATTAGAAAACAGACTCTAGATTCAAACAGTGGAAAGCACCTTTTGCATATCTATCTCTTCCAATAACAATTAATTTCAAAGCCTATGTAGGTGAAACTTGCAATCCCAGTTCCAGGGCTGTAAGTCAAAACTAACTCCAGTAAAGAAACTGGAGTAATCATAAGCTCACACCTGGAGAATCCGTCAGCAAAATCTGACTGAGCAGATTTCTCCTGTTGATAATGTCAGAGGAGGAGGAAGTGAAGAAGAATTGTTAGGCTTGAGTTTGTTTCTTTGATGGAAGCTTGCAAGCCTGGTTTGGTAAATCAAAGGTTAGATGGGAATTTAATCATGATTGACACATAAATGGCAGTCTCTTTAAAGGAAAGTGATACATCATCTGCACTCATATATCATGTCATACTAACAATACCAGATCCACTTTAGATATACTTATCTAGCTAGAAACCATTGGAAAATATTATTTATATTCAGTTTTTTTGAAAGTGAGTTTTAAAACTGATCTTTTGGTGATACATGTCTACATCCCACCAATTAAAATGTTCAGGTAGCTTTTAGGACCCAGATAACTGAATCACAAAATGACTTTGCTTGGAAAGGGACCTTTGGAGGTCACTTGGTACAACTACCTGCTCAAAACAGGGCTGGCTTTGAATTTCACATGGGTTGTTTGGGGCCCTGTCCAGGGAAGTTTAAAGTATCTCCAAGGACAGATACACTACAACCTTTCTGAGCAACCTGTTATAGTTTTTGAACACCATCACTGTGAACTGTAATTTAAATTTTCCTTGCTACCACTTGTGTCTGTTGCCTTTCATCCTTTGCACAGCTCTGAGCAGAGTCTGGTTCTGTCTTCTCTACAATCCCCATTAGGTAGCTGAAATCAGCAATAATATCCCCATTCATCCCTCTCTTCTCCTAGCTAAACAAATCCAGCTTTCTCACGCTGTTCTTGTATGGCACATGCTCCAGAAGATCCTTGAGACTGTTGAGTATGTTCAGCTGTTGCAGGAGCTTACACATCTCAGGGCTCAGCCCAAGTTAAGCCTTAAAGGGTGAAGAAGGACTACACAATACATGAGTAAGACACATGCAAATGCAGAGATTCAGCTGCCCAGTCTATGCTTTGAGTACAGTTCATGAATAATAAACTGAATAGCCTTGAGCTAATACACCCAAACTTTTCAATTGATAGGACCTAAAATACCCTGATCTTCATCCCAACTTTCTCATCCTGGAGCAAATGCACAATCTGCTACACCACTATACAAGGAGAAGGCAGATGGTACCTACTCCAGTTCTGAGTAAAAAATATTTTTAAAGTGTGTTCCCCCTGCTTCCTTTCTTGGGAAGAAATTGGAGTTTTAGGAGAAGGTCAATTCCACATCAGTTCTTCTTTAGCAAAGTGAATAAAAGGACCTAAACCCTGCTGTAGGCAAGATTAATGCTCACCTTCAATGTCTGTGCTTTCTGCCATTGAACGTAAACTTCATACTCTCTGGTGTGGATCTGTTCTGTTGAAAGCTACCCTCCATATAAGTTATGCTTTGCAACGCCTTTAGCTCAAACTCCAAGGTCTATTACAATAGCAAGGTACAGAAACAGTCCTTTCTCAGTCTCACACTTTAGAGGACTTACCCCTGCTAGACCAAATGGACAGTTAGCAGGGGAAAGAATGGAACCCAGTTTTCCTCCATTCCAGTGCAACCCAGTAACCGTAAGGCACCAACAGAAAAATCAGAGAGGCAAATTAAGGACATACAATTAGACCAGCACCTATTGAAAATTTAAATCCAAAGAAATATATTTTTTCTCATTTCTGCAGTTATTTTCCTGAGACAGCTTGCTCTGAAATGTGAAAGGATAATAAAAAAAGTCAAGTTCACATTCTTTGTTTAGAAGGAAATGAGGAGTGAAAGTGGGCAAAGAGGGGAAGTGTTAATGGAGACAACAGCCATAAGAACAACCACTATGATTTGGAAACTGTGTATATGTACAGATATTTGCATAAGCAGCAAATATGCATATACATCTGAGTGATGCCTTATAGATATAAAGATGAGACAATACACATAAAGATATGCACTTTATGCTTGTAGACCTAAAGCCTCTCAGGTTCATTTTCCTGGATCTCCTTATTTGTGATTTATTTCTGAAGACTAAATTAAGTTTTTAAGTAAACAGTTTCAGTGTAACAAGCTAATCTGGGAACTATGTAACTCATTTCTCACTCTCATAGATAGGGAAAATATTCAATTAGTATTCTGTCCATGTTAATTTTTAATTTAAAGCCTTTAACCAAAGTACAATGGACTTTTGACATATAAATGTTAAAAATTAAATTTCCTGAGTTCATTATCTGATAATTAGAACTAAATAACATCTTAACTGAGAGACAAACCCCACGCAAAGCAAGTCAGTTCCATTTAAGATTCCATTAGAAAAGTGTTTGAGCTAGTATGTAATGGACCATAAAATTTAATTTGGAAATGATATTACCAAAAATGATGGAATGATACCAGTCACAAAAGGACATGTAGGCAGCCCTCATCTTTTCATTTGGCATGATGTTCTTCTATTGATTGTGTAGAATTAGAAAGGAATTACTTAATATTGCACAGAATAACATATGTAGGTTTTTTTCCTTTTCTCCAGTGCCTCAGTATTTAAAAGTCAGAATTGACCAGTGTAGCTCCATGTAATTACAAAGATTTCCTTATCTTAGTCTATTTGCTGAAGTCATCCTAAAGAAAAGGTCCCCTAATCCATTGGCTGTCTCATATCTCATTTACATTGGTGGTAATCCCCACCCTATCTCAGCATTTAGGTAATGACTTTGGGATTAAATTGCACTTCTTGCAATTCTTTACTTTCAAATCTCTGCAACATATCAGCAGGGCCCGGCTGAATAGGGCTGTCAGAGGACAGGTAATGCAGCCGGGTAGGTAAGGCCTCCGACTTGAAAGTGAAATTAACTTTCTTCATAAAAGGGCTTTAAGAAAAGAAAACCTTGACTCCGTGTTGCAAAGTATTTTAGGGAGTTATAAAAAGATGCCAGGAGTAAGTTATATTAAGCTTTCTAAACCAGTGTATTTAGCGACTTGTGCTGCATTTATAGCTAAGGTGGTTTTAGTAAGTCATTTTCAGATAGTTATCAGTCTCTAAAGACCTGTAAATGTCAGGTGTATCTTAAATTTTGCCTTATAAAGAAGAGTACTGCTCTGAACCACTAGCATCACATCATTAAATTTCATTTAATATATCACATTCAATGAGCAAAAATCTGCTGTTTGTTATGACCTTATATTGAATGTTAAAAACAATTAATTGAAAATTAACAGCTTAGGCGCAAATTCAACCAGGTATCTAAGCACATGTCTAATTTTAAGCATCCGAATAATTTTACTGAGGTCAAGACACAGAAAAATGTATTCAAAATTTGTCTTCCTTAATTCAGACTTCAATAAGAAATTTGCCATGAGAAAGCCATCTTTTCTATCTGTTGCAAAAAAACACAGTTTTGTAAAATACTTGCATATATTGGTGAGAGAAAACTGAATTATATATATTGTTACGGCTATGCTATGAATATGAATATAGTGTCATATACAGATGTTGTTGCATAAAGCTCCATTAAAGAAAGGTATTTTTATTTACTGAACTCAACATTTCTAAGTCCTTAAACTGCTTTGCTTTTCAAATATTTATTTACTCATATTTCATCTTTAAAACTTCAGCTGTTTACAAGATTGGGACAATATCTTGTTTTACCCGATTAAGAACATCTTTTCACCCAGTTCACCGAGGTGTTGTAATGCACCACATATCAAATGAGAGATTTGATATTTAGCAGATGGATCATGATACAGTAGAGAATATACCTTTTGCCATTGCTCTGAAAAACAGTCCAAGGCAGCCCAATATAAATCACCTGAGGAACCTGAATTCATATATGCTCTTTGCCTCTGCAGATGCATCCTGCAAAGTAGCCATCTGTACTGAAATAAGGGCCAATAGATATGTGCCCTGTCCTCTGCTGCTGAAGCCACCATCTAAGAAGATCACATTCAGAAGAAGCTCAGGAAGAGACACCTCACCTGACCCCTGTGTTGGCCTTTTGTGCATACATCCAAAGAAACAAGCCTTTTACAACATGTAAGTATTTTTCCACAGGAGCCAGACCTTCCCACTAGATCATACTACACAGAGAATATTGGAAGATAAGTCAGTTTTAGGGAAAAAAAAAGAAATTGTTGAGGCTATTGAGCCCAAAGATACCACCTCTGGCGTGACAAGTCCCTACGTCAGACAGTAACAGCATTTCCTGATGTGATCGTGCATTGTCATTATCCTCTTTTATCCTCTTCCTTAAACACAGACACTGATCACCACCACGGATGGGACATTACCTAGATGGGATTTTTGTCTAACCCACTCTGGTCATATTAATACATATAATCATTGTCACCATTTTACCATAAGTACAACAAATAAATGTCGCAAACATTCAGACTAAGAAAGAATGTAAAATCAGCATGATTTTGCAATAAATTTGGCTGGCAATTAGTAAAATCAGGGACTATTTTCAAAAGTTCAGAAGTTAGTATGGGAAGTTCTCATGCAGTCAATAGCCAAGCATTTCCATACAGGCTCTTTTATTCTTATTAATTAAGCACTTAGAGGTGAAAATAGTTTTACAAGGCAATAGTGCATCCACTCCCAGATATATTATTTCAAACCACCACTTTAGGATACTGCTCTCATGGTTACCTAGGAATCACAGAGACATCTTTTATAAACTACTTCTTTGAGTAGGAAATCAAATTTTTGCCATATACAGTGCTCAAAGGCAGCATTAACAAACACTACATATTAAATTATAATTAAACTTGTCTTTGTTTATACTCACGGTATTTTTACAACAGGCTGTAATCCCTGTGTTAAGAGACTTCTGAAATATGTAACAGACTCAATGGTGTAAACAAGGCCAAGTAGCCCTCACCCCACAGAGTCCCCAACACAGCGATATGGCATCTCAGCCCCACGCAGATACCATGAGGAGCTGAGGGCTGGCATAAGCCCTGCAGAGGAGATCGTGCCTTCCCCACCTGCCCCCTGCAAGCCCATCGTTCATCTGGAAAAGTGAGAGGCTTTGCCTTCCCATCCCCATTCACATCAGGGCTTTGTGCACCGGGAGAACTCCGTGATTCACTTTGAAGAGAAGCTGCATACTCTAATGGTTACCAGAACCACTGGAGCTGGGCAAGCTGCTGAGTGTAAAATCGTCAGGCCATCTGTGGTACGCAAGACTGTTAACACTGAATTAACTTTGTGCTTCCAGAACCTCAAAGATATGTGAACATCAACATCCCATATTCAGAACTAAAATATCTGAAGTTCTGATGTTTAGGTGCTTTTGAAGAGCACATAATTTACTTGGCATAAAGATCATCTTCCCACTGTGAAGCAAAGACAGTGTAAAGCTTCCCTTACCAGCTCTTGTAAAATAAAGTTCACATGTGTTTGCAAGAATGGCAAATTTTTGCAGGTGATGTGCACATTTTTTTTACAAATAATATTTGAAAACGTATTCTTAAAAGGCACACTTAAGACAATGCACAAAGGCAACTACCATTTCTGCTACAAACCCTATAGATAACAGAAAACATTAAGCACATAATGGCTCAAGTGTGCCATACTATGAGTGTTTAACCCATTTCACGTCTCCTTGCAGTCTTTTTCATACACTTGGCTCTGCGGATCAGCTCAGTTGTATCCAATGATGAGTGATAATTGGAAGCCCTCCTCCTGCCATTCTCCAGAATGATACGGAAATTAATTCTTGTACACTGCACATTGCATACACCAGGGGAAGTTGACCCTATCAATTTACATACACTATAGGGGCCTGCTATCACACTGCAGCCAGCAAACAGCTTCTCTTATCTAGGAAAGACCCTCATTTGTTATTTCTTGCTGAATACACCCACTCCTATTATTTCTGTAATTCTTTGCAATAATAGACCTTACCCTAATGAAACCCGCATTATGAGAAGGTCCTGACCCAAAGACGATTAGCTCTGTGCTTTGTTATTGCTACATATGTAATTATATAATTGATTTTAAAATTTACTTTTGTGTCCCCAAACTATAAAGCAAGCAGCCCATTAAGGGGGAGAAATATAATTAATATATCTATTAAAGTGGGGCAGGATATTATTGCAATTTTAGGATTATGCAATAAGTGTACACATAAAACCAAGGAAGAAATGCTGAAGTTGAGATTCTTATCACACTTCACTTTAAGTAACTTATGCAAAGGATGTACATTTTCAGTACACAACAAACAGCTCAGACACAGCTCTATAAGAGGTACCTGGCAGGCAGGGGTCCAGTTTTATGACAACTCTGCGAAGCCACATGGGTACAGTATTCTGCGGGCCTGAGCCTTTGTTAGTCTATGCTAATGAAGCCATGAAAAATCTTTGTTTCCACATTATTTATTTCTATATGTGTGCTTGACTATACATCTCACACAATGTGGATATTATTCCCCTTGGACAATAGATACATGCTAGATAATTGACAATTCATGTTACAATAATTAAATAAATAAAAACATACACAGTGCCACATACTTTTTAACTCAAAAGTATTTTTTCCACATTTACACTTAGTCCTTACTGTCTAATCCTCTGACAGTTTGCTATCACCCAAAGCAATCTGAGGCATGCAAATCCTGCATTGTCTTAGGTATTAAGATGGTGAGAAATTCTCTCTTCAGACCAAGCAATGCACTGCACTAAAGACCCTGCCTGCATGCATGTGTAAGCCCACCGTGAAATGTGGGCTTTTACCATGCAATAGTCCTATTATCACTTGCACAGTGGCAGTCTAGACTAGACTGGGACCTCCTCAAGGTAGGTTTTGCTCTAAGAGCTTGCATAGCAACAGAAAAGAAGGACCTGGCAGTGTGGAAGTGGGAGAGAAAACATCAGCTAGTGAAGCCTTCCAGAGGCCACTTCAGTGTCATTCTCCAGAGAGGTACATCAGGGAAATTCAGCTGACTAAGACACAGCACTCAAGTCTGATTTAATTGGTGGGATGGGTGGCAGCTGGCTTAAACACATTTCTTATGAACTCACTTATTACCACAAATGTCATTTTGGTAGCCTTCATCCCAGGTTCCTGCATTCGTTCTGTAGCAGCAGCCCAGCACCTCATGCCTGAGATGCTGCAGCAGAACAGCCAGAGCCCTCAGCAGCAGGGGTTCACTTTCTGTAGCCAACACACAGACACCTAGTGTTGTTTCAAATGACCCACATGCCCTCCAGATGCTGCTCTGGATGGCAGTGAACGTCTCCTGGGTCTGGCACCAGAGCTGGCAGCCACTGACGGCTCTCCTGAAGATGCCTGAAGTAGCACGATTACTTGGGAGCAGTTGTGTCATGTCCCAAGCAACCGTCTGACAACAGCAGTGAGCTTCTGTCAAGGAATTATTGACTCTGATGGTAACGTTTATCTCATCATAGGTTGGTGTCGACTGCAGGTGGTGGATCTACACCATACAGTCTGCTCTAGAGACTGAGACCATACCAAAATAGCTCCATGTCCTACACCTATGAAAGAAAACTTGCACTTCCTATATTAATGGGATCATGTCCAGTAACTTCTGCCTCACCTGGTTCTGGTTTAAATATATTATATTCAGAAGTCAGGGCTTTTCCCCATCCTTAGACAAGTTCATATTCGCACTCAGAATTACTCATTATCCGAGAACCATTTTACATGGACATGCCTCTATTGAATTGGATTTGTGAGATAAGTTAAGGAAAAGGCAGTTGTGTAATTTGCACACAAAGTGGTTGGAATTGATCTAAAACAAACCTTTAACTTTCAAACTGGTTTAAATGGGGAAAGGACCATTGGATAATTACATCATTTAACACATTGATTACCTAAAAGTCAATTCTAATGATTTCAGAAATAGAGGGCATTGTGCTTTCCCTATTTTTAAGAAAAGATTTTTGCTCAGTGCAGAGGAGTAAATGGTGAATTTTTAAAAAGAGACAATACAGAAGAGCTGAAGAAAACAAAAGTTTCATTATGCCAAACAAGGCTTATTTCACAAAAGCTAAAAAAAATCAATGGGACACAATTAAACAGGGCGCATCTCCCCTTACAGTACAACAAAGTAAAAGAAACTTAAATGACCTCTGTGTATTCAGAATATATAATTAAAGAGGTCATTTGTATCGTTAATCTGACCACATCTAAATTTACTTTGAATTTATGCATCCTCTCTCTTATATTTAATAGTTGTCATTTGATCATTAATTAAAATGTGCCACACTCAAAGCCCAGAGGTTTTTTTTCTAGTTACTTAAACTATACCGTATTTCTCTGTTAATGAGAATACAAAATATATTAATGTGTCATAACAACATTGATAATAATATTTTGCGTTTATGTAGGACTTCAGACCACTGCAGGGCAAACTCTTACTCGTATGGCTAGCCAAGTGGGATTCTTTGCATACATAATTGAAAACTGAATTTTAGCCCCAGATCTCAAGACACTTAGAACCCACTATAATAAAAGTTGCATTCATTTAACTGCAGGAAGGTTCTTAAATCAATTTAGTCACACCACTGCAAATCCACGTGGACAATCTTAAATCAATTTGAACCTGGCTTATTTCAATTTGGCTTAATTCAGAAAGAAATCAATTTAAGCTAAAGCAATATATGCAAGGTTTACATTTATGTAACGGTTTGCACAAAGGCATTTGCAGTAGTTTAAGCAAATCAACTTGGAAAGTAACTTTAGGTTTTGCCTACACCAGTGCAGAAATACTGGCAGCTCTGCACTTCCAGTGTAGCTTTAAGGATACCAGAGAAATTTTGCTTCTTAATGATGCAGTAATTTCATTCCAAATAACAAATAATTGTTAAGCTTAAATTCAGTTTTTCTTGTGTAACGGTTTCCATCAGCTTGGTTAGGTCTGCCTAGGTTGTGTACCTCACACTCTGATGGGCACAGCTATAAGCTCACAAAAGTCTGCTTGGTAGATTTGGTCTTAAATAAACTTGCATGGCATGTAAAACTGAAAAGGTCTCAGCTTTTAGTTCCCTCATAACATTTCTAGGAATTGTCTCAAAGTTCTGGAGATTAAATCCAAGACAAGGGACCTCATAATACCAAATAAAGTGGCCCTTTCTGAGGCAACAAGAGGTTCATACAAATACTGATTCTGGAAGAAATTCAGAACCTGATAAGTCCATTTTAGAGGTATTACTGTATTTGGAGTTCAGAAATGCTGTATTTCTGTAATGCCTTCTGAGTGGTGTGATGTTTGGGTTTCCCTTAGTTGGGTGGATACAGCCAATTCTATACAAAGGGGTAAACCAGCACTGCAAATTTTCAGCTGGAAATTGTCACGCAGCCTCCTCATTCTATTAAAACACAGCTATGGGTGCTTATCAGAGGGACCAGATTCTCCCAGTCTTTCTTGGATTACATAGCAAGTTATTGAAGATTACATCAGTGAATCCCATAGTATAGAGGGTGCTTGTAAGAGTAAATAGGAACATGAGATCTTTGGTTTATTTTCTGTTAGAATGGTAGGGGTTTTTTTCAGCATAAATATGAGTTAGTTCATTAGGGGGAAAATGACTCTCTATAGCCTGTCCCCTCTGTGTAACTGTACATATTCATACAAGCAGTCAGCTATCACCACACTGAGATAAATGCCTACACGTAGCAGAAAGAGCTTCTTTGAACCAAGGATCGTTTTTTCGAAATATAGTTAGACATTCCTTTAAATACTAGAAATTTAAAAAAAAAAAATTAGTCACCATTTACTTTCAGAACCTTGTGCCTGGCACATTTAAAGCTTTTTTTGAAAGAATTAAGGTCCGGTCAAAAATCCAGTTTTCTTGGTAGAAAATGAATTAAAACCACCCCTTTCTAATTTGGCAGCAAGTTCTGACCTTGCTGAAGCAATGAAAAAAAAAATCAGATATACAGAAAACAGGAGATGCTCCTTGATGTCATAAGACCTTATCTCTCCTTCTGCCCATCTTTTCATGCTATGTTTATGACTCAGAGGGTTTGCATTGTTCTGATACGATAGGTCTTGGTGCTGTTGGCATAGAGATGAAGTTCTCTGTTGCTCACATTCCGATCCATTTGCTTCAGGAGAATATGAAAAGAATGAGTTTTGCTTTCCTAGAAAAATTTGCAGAGAAGACTGTGATGTGGCAAAGCAGAAAACAGGGAAGGTGTGCTATACATAAAGCATCCTAAAGATGTCTTGGATCTCTATATAAGTAGTATATAAATCCTCCTTTTGTGATATCCTTTGTGATCTGGGTCTCTTTAGCTTGGAGGAGACTGAGGGGTGACCTCATTCATGTTTACAAATATATAAAGGGTGAGTGTCAGGAGGATGGAGCCAGGCTCTTCTCAGGGACAACCAATGATAGGACAAGGGGTAATGGGTACAAACTGGAACACAAGAGGTTCCACTTAAATTTGAGAAGAAACTACTTCTCAGTAAGGGTGACAGAGCCTGGAACAGGGAGGTTGTGGAGTCTCCTACTCTGGAGACATTCAAACCCGCCTGGACACCTTCCTGTGTAACCTCATCTGGGTGTTCCTGCTCCGGCGGGGGGATTGGACTGGATGATCTTTCGAGGTCCCTTCCAATCCCTGACATTCTGTGATTCTGTGTGATTCTGTGATGGACAACAGTGCTACTGTCTCATGTCATGGAAAAAGCTTTCCTTTATTGAATGCTCAGTGCCATTTTCAAAGGAGAACTTCAGTGGGAGCATCGGTACCCATGAAGTTGCTGGAGAAGGGGAAATTACATACTCTGTACTCAGCAGTTGCTTGTAGCAAGGGTCAAGGCCTGCACTCAAAAGCATCAACTATTCCCTACACTTCAGAAAACATCACTCAAACTGTACAGAAAATATGACAGTGGAACATTTTGCCAGATGGAACTCAGGATCTCAGATAAGGTTGTTGAGAAAAGTTTGGCAGAAAGTTTCCTATGCTAATATGAAAAAGTTCTTGGCAAAAAAAACCACCATGATACTATAAACTTAAGACCCTCAAGATATCCCAACAGCAGGATTTTGCTATTGCGGCCCATTGTTTTTGCTGAGTGACTGCAAAGCCTTTTTCAGAGGCTGAGCAGCAGCAAATTTAAGCATCTTAATGACTTTCCAATTGCTAATAAGGTGCCCAGCGCTGACCTTCAGCGTTTTCTTACCTCAACCATCTGTAAACACTCGCCAGTCTGGCTTTACTCTGGCAGTGCTGGCAATGCATCCACCTGCAATTTACCCCATTTTATAAAACAAGCTGAAGACTTCTACCCACTTCTACCCACTAGCTGATTTCTACCCCCACCTGGAGAACCCAGTAGCAACGTGGCAGGGATGTTTGCACTGATGCTCCAGCCATACCCTCTATTGATACCAAGATGTCAGTAAGAAATGTTTGCTGAAGTGACAGCATTATCTGGCTACCGATAGATTCGGTCTGGTGGATATGGCCAATGAAACAAACAAATAGCAGAAAAAAGGGGTAAAGCTGTAAGCAATACAGGGCAAGTAGCAAATGCTACAGAAAAGGCATTATCCCTTTTGTCCCAAATAACAAATGGAGACCACAGAAATTCTACATTCTTCATCTTATCAACATGGAAAAATACAGACAGCCACAGCTATTACACATAGTATTATAGGGAGGCAAGAAGACACATATTTTTTCTGAAATTCATCAGATAACTTCAGTAAATCATATGTCAAAATATTTTTTAAAGAGTGAGGGGTTTGGAAACTGTTTATTTTGCCTATTTTAGACTGAATAAAACAAAATACATGAAATAAACTCGGATGCTTAATCATGGAGACAAAACTGAGGAAGATTATCTTGCTTAAAAAAAAATATAGTTGCAACTTCCAAATGCATTTTTAGAGGTGATCTTATTATGAAGTGTCCTATCAAGAACTATCATGAAAATTATGGTGAGGCATGCACATTACTCAGTGACCACAATGCTTATAGAGATTTTGGAAAGCTAAGCAACTTAGCAAGAGCTGGATTGTCTTAACACCAAAAAGTTGTGATGAAACCATTCTCCTACCATTGCTTGGCCATCAATCACTTATAACAGTAACTATGTGGTTGGAGAACACATACTGCTTCAGGCCATGAGAAAACCCAGACCCTTAACTTTGATAATTTACCACATGTTAAGTGTGCTGGCTTGATAGTCTCAAAGTATTTTATTTGTCCATAGAGAAGTACGGATAACTGTACCTGGCCTACCATGGGTCAATGGGTCCCTGCTCTTTGGGTGCAGGGACCATTTCCACGCCTGCCCATGGGGATCCTGATTCACCTCTCAGCAAAGAACAGTAAGAAGAACAGCAGGGAATATTTAAGAGAGAAAGAGAGAGGAAAACAGATGCCTCTCAGATTCAAACCTGAGGGATAGTTTGGTCCAAAATCCATTTGCATGAGATGGCCAACTTTTCTTGTTCTCTTTGGAGCCTGCCGTGAAAGCTCCAAGCAATCTGCTCAGCAGCTGGCTGATCAGGTCTTCGCAACCAGATCCTACAAAATGTGCTAAGCGCCCATGATCTAGAAATACAGACTACTAGAAACTATCTGAAGTTAGACATTCAACATGGAGCTTTTGAGGGAATTACAATGTCTTGGAAAAGTACAAAATCAGGAATCAGGGTAGTCAAGGTTCAAACCCATGAGGATGCACAGAAAAGAGACAACAATCTAATGAGGTTGAAAAAGGCTGAATTCAGGGGAAGGAAAAAGACAGGTAAACAGGGTGCTAAAAATTGTGTTAAGAATTGTACATTGTACATTCATTTTGTTGTCTGATAACTAAAATCTCTCTTGGACTACAATTAAATCCACTCATTGGTCAAAAAAACCCCAACAAATGCAATTATTGAAAAGTAATAAAAGCAGAAGTTGTACAAGGCACAACTGTCACTGTTCTTCAGCCTCGTCACTTTGCAGGCTACACGCCATGGCCTTGCAATCTGTTTGCTAATCCTACCATCACATAAATGCCACGACTAGGAAAACATCCCATATACTGGTAACTAAAAAACAAACACCACAAACTATTTTCCTCTGGTCTGAATTGGAATCTGATTTTTCCAAAAAAAAAAGATCCAATTTTGCTCTAAATGTAGGTTCCCCGTAACTCAAACATCAGTGTGCCACATATGACATCTTGAAAAAAAATGGTATCTGTGTTTTATCTCACAAGAGTTTCATAATAAGTCTGTCTATGCAGCCACTCAGACACCTATAAGAGCACCAGTACGCTTAAGTACATGAAGGTAAACTTTACCATTTTTTTGTTGCATGAAATGAAAGAAATCAAATTACTGAAATGTATTACTACTGTCAGGAAAATATACATTAAGAGCAATTGCTAACAGTTAACAAACACCTTTTTGACAGACTGTCTCTAAATAAAGTATGCCTCCAGTTTGTTTTCTAAAGGCAGTCTAAATGGCTGTTGGCATCCTCTGAGCAAGCTCTTGAAACAGGTGCACTTGCAAAATTAGACAATTAGACAAAATTAGTAATAAGGAAGAGCAGTAGGGAGTGCTTGGTTTTCAGCTCTATTATTTACTGCTGGGTGGGCTGAAGAAGCCATTCATTGCTTTATGCCCAAAACCACCTTTCCAATAAATGCAGTTCAGCATTTGGCACCCTAATGCACTTTAGATACTTAATTCTGTTTTTGCAAATCAAGCCTTGTAATTTCAGAAATGCAAAATTTATTAGACAGGGTAAAAAACAAACAAACAAAAATAACAACAAAAAAAGAATGTTTGAACTATTTTTTCCACTGAGCTTAGGAACACCTTTGCTACTTCTCTCTGGTGGGCACTCTAAACACTGCAAACCTATTAATTGACACCATCAATTACTCACAGCAATGAGCATTTGCACACCTGAGCAGTCACAGCGGGGTTAAAAAAGGTCATCGAACTGTTTGTTCCTCTAGGTACGTGTCCCTCGGTGCTCAAAGGTCTCACATCACGCAGCCTCGCATGCTGCTGCTGCATTTTGATGTACACTGGTGTACAATATTAAGAGTAATATTTCTCACAAAGGGATTTGATGAGAGCCTGATGGAATGATTTCAAACACAGTTCCACTCAAAGCTCAGAGTCTCTGTAAAAACAGAACCAATGGAAAACATTTATTTTTTGTTATTTTTTGCAATCTATATTCCCATTATTTTTGTTCTCCAGCTCTTGGAAAGCAATTGTGCCATTCAGGGGTGATTCCCACCACCCTCCCCTTCCCCCCAGGGCTTGCATATGCTTGACACTACTTGGAAAACTGACTAACAGGGTGTTCACTCTTACCAGGCCATTAATTGATAACACTTAATTAATCTGCTGTGTGAGAGATCAAATGAAGATTGTGTCCCAAAACCAGCAACATATATTGACTTTGTTATTCCAATTATGTGTCTGACCAGAACAGCCCTTTGGTAGAAGACTTAACCTTTGAATCACCCTCAGCCCAGAACTAGATCAGCTGCTGGGGATCTGACCTGGAAAAGACCTTGAAAGTGCCAGAGCTCTATATGTGCTCAAAAATGTTGTACCTTGTGCTTGTCATAGCCAGTGTTCCTGTTGTCATTTGCAACTGCACTTGTGTGTTGGACACGATTCTCAGATAAGAAGCTGATAATTAGCAGGAAGCTCTGATTACAATTCACTGTTTCACACTGGCACACATTTTTGTTTATTTTGTTTCGTGGTTGTGGTTCAGTTTTTGTTTGTTGTTGTTTTTTTTTTTTTGTTCTGTTTTTTTATTTTTTTCTCTTTAAAGAACGGTCAGAAAAGGGCAATTAGTTTCAGCAGCAATTGGGTAAGTGCAGCAGACAAAGAGAGCAAATTGCCTTTAGCAGACAATTTATAATTCAGCTGTAGATTTCCAACTCAGTTTTTATTTTTGTTTCCCTTGCACTAGATTGATGGGTAACATCATCAGAGGAAGCTTTGGTGTAATTTACTATGAGAAAGCATAATTAAAAATATATTCATCAGATTTCCCATGGCTTTCTTCAAGGATAGTAAAGAGCAGCAGCATAACAAGGAGTAACAATTGACCTTCTCTATGTGCTAATTTTGCTATGTTAAATCCATGTTTCTTCTCCCACAGAAGTCAGTATAAAATCTGGAGCAGACGTACTCAAAACTGCGTAGCAAATCTTAGTTAACATCCACCTGCCATGAACATCACATACCATTTTGTCAGACATGGATCTGACCAGGATATGGATGGCTATTTTATGGTGCAATTTTCTTTAATGTACCCTTTCTCCAGTAGCATTCTGTCCAGCCAGAGGTAGAAGATAGCGTACAAATGTGACAATGAATTGCACAAAGATGAATTCTTCAGAAAATAAGTCAAAAACCAATAATATTTGTTTTGGAAAAAAAAATATCAAAACATTATTTTAAGCCAACCTCATTATTTGAGCATTGAACTTAGCAAAGGAGGAAAGAAGGAGGAAAGAAAAGTAGACTGGTAACTCAAAGACACATGAATAACAAAAAAATCAGAGAATAAGACCATTTCAGGTCCTCCATCTTGTCTATTATTACAATCTAATGCGAAGCAAAACTGGTTTTGGTTCTGACTTCACTGATGTAAAACCACCGACGTAGCTCCAAATTCAGATAACTCTGAAAATATTAATATAGGGAGTTGTAAGTTTAAAGTTGCTTTAAGAAGGCAAAATATCAATCTGTTCTATTAGCAAATAAAAATATGCTGTCCCTAATATTTACATTGTTGTTGAAATCATCAACGTTTATTTCTAATGAACACAAGGAAGAGTAACTAGCCCAATAGATTAGCATACAAGGCTCTTACCACTAGATTGGTGCCTTTCAAACAGGGCTGCTGAACAAGGTTCAATAAAATACTAATTTATTTGCCACACCCCCACAAAACAAACACCTGTCAAACTGTTTAATTGTCCTGATTAAATCCCATAGGTCTCCAGTAATCAAAAGCCGCCAAATGCACAAGCTAACAATAACGCACACGTTCAGCAGTCGTCTTTGAAACATTTTCTTTTCAAAGTATTAACCAAGGCACAGAGTTTTCTTACTTTTTCCAAAACATACTGTACAGTCTTTTAACTTCTCTGGCTGGGTACCTTGGCAAGCAGCAGGGATGTGCAGAGGAAATGCGTACGGAAGGTACTGTTTAAAAACATCAGTATGGTATCCAAAATTTCTGTAAATCAATGGCAGCACAAACCTCAAGAAACACTCCTAATATTGGGGAGAATCTTGAACCCACAGACTACTGGCTGAGATACAGAAACACTACCAAGTGAACCAACAGCAAATGAGAAACATCCAGAAATAAATTAATAGATGCCAAGGCTTATGTGTGCTATCAAGCAATAAATACACTAGGAGTAGGAAGTGCAAAAAGTAATTAAGGTTAAGAAAGAGGCATATGCAAGCTATAAAACATTAGGTAGAGAGGAGGACTAGAAAGATTGCAGAAGGAAGTTAAGAGAGTGTAAAGAAAAAATTAATACATGAGGCAGGCGAAAAAACGGTAAGGGAGATTGCATGAGAGGTTAAGATAAATAAGAATATAATTTTCAACTCTGTAAGGCTCAGGAGCAGATGTTGGAGAAGTGTCTCTAAGAGGTGGCAGAGGGTTTCTATTCTAAAGAGCAAACATCACACTAAAGCATAAAATAATCCAGTATTTCTAACTCCACATTTGGAGTCTCCCTGTGGATTCTTGGGGTAATAACATACACACTGTGCATTAAATTGTGCAGCTTTCGCAAGGGGCTCCAAATTGACCAACCCACGCGTACATTATAACATATTATGATATTATGGTTGTCCTTTTTAAGGTCAAATTGAAAAACTGAATTTGATGTGAAATCAGGATCGTATTAGAAGTGTTGAAGGATGTCAAAAGACAAGGTGTAAACAAGCCAGATGTGGCAAAAAGAAACTCGAAAACCTTGGAAAAGTGTTTAAATAACAGCCAGTCAGGGAACACTCTTATCAGTGACAATGACATCTCAAATGCCAGAGGGAGTATCATCTCTTCTGTACTTAGATGACCAAGTAGAAACATGAAATGGTCAGAATACCATGGGTGGCTGTTGAAGAACCATTTTTATCCTGTTCTTCTTGAATGTGTTGGTATTAACTATCTGGGAATTCGCTAAGCCTAGCATGTAAGAACTGGTATCTCTAAACATGAGGCTGTGTAAGTACTCATAAGGGCACTGTCACCTGCAATATCTATATTCAGACAATCTGGTGGAGAAAAAGTCCTAGGCAGAACAGCGAAAGCAGAAGCATCTTTTCTTTCTGGCAGTAATGGGAAGTGGGAATTTTGAACTACAATTTTTCTGTATTTCTGTATTTTGCTCCCCACCTTGAGTGTTCTTGATTCTTAATATTTCCCATGTAATTTTTTTTTCATTGTTTTTGTTGAACAGGGTTAAAATGTGCCATTTACCAAAGTCTGAAAAATACTGCTAACAGGGCACATACTGGTACATGGACAGTGATGGAGACCTAAGCATTACCTGTTTGGCTGGGCTCTGGTTACTGAAGCAGAGAGAAAGGCTGGCTGAGGCTGTGACTGTCTTCCTCCTTCTCATTATGTTTGACCACTTTAAAAAAAGAAGTGACTGTATATTCTAATACAGCCTGGTCACCTTTGGCACTGGGCTGAGGAAATGAGACTTCACTGAGACAGAGGACTCCCACAAAAAAGTGTGAAAAATCGAAATGACAAGGTTGTGTTGATAGCTTGTTGAATGAATGAAGGGAATGAATTGAAATTTACATTTATATAGCACCGCTCATCTACACTGTATCACTCAGGACTAAGGAGTTTGCAGCAGACTTACTTTACCAGCACAGCTGCACTGGGGAATGAAGTCAAATAGGATCAAACACCATTTTGTCCAGAAACAGACCCTACAAAAATAGTGGAGAAATGCAAAGAACCTGTGTAAACCTTAAAAAGAGTGGAAAACAAGGATGAAAAAGTAGAGCTCTTCACACATGGAAGATTAGGAAGTGAGGAAGGTACTGAATTTTGATCATGATTCCAGGAATGAAACAAAGCGAATAATACAAAAAATTATCTAATCCTTTGACCTGTTCCAATCCAGGAAGAGGCATCCCACCCTTCCTCACTTTCTAACAGTGCATATATGGGCATTCAATAACTCAGCTGCTGCTTGTCCTTAAAGTCAGAAAGTTCTTCCTAAAGTATAACTTAAATGTCATTCATTTCATTTAAGCCTATTAGTTCTTAATCAATTCTTGCTGAACATGAGATTCAACTGCAGAACCTGAACACCGACCTCTTGCTAACAGCTTTTTATATACAGGAAAGATGGAATCATATCCCTATTGGGGGTCAGTGGGTCAGTACTTGTTCTTAATGACTTGACCCTTATTTTGCCTATAAATCATGTTACTGTTATAATGTGAGAATACAGCACTGTATGAGGGACTAAACTAAGATCTTTCCTGTGTGTGTTTGATTCATATAGTTTTACGTTGAATGTTTGGGGGACAGACTAGCAATTAGTCCTGTACACTCTCTGGTCACTCGTGCACAAGGAGAATTTGCTAAAATAACATTTATCAACCCATGGAGCCCACATATTATTTACCAAATTCACCGCCCAAGGTCCTTCAGAGGACCTCACCTCCAACCTATTATCTTTCATCCACCTCAGCAAGCAAATCCCAAGTTACCTCATGCTGATGCTGCTACAAATCTGCTTTCTTTGAGCATTTTCCTTGTAAAACAGAAACATGTTAAAAGTAACAAAAGAACATCTAATAGGCTATAAAATCTCACTTCTCAGTTGCCCTTCTACTACTTCCTGGTGTGATAAAGAATTGGTTGAATTGCTAAATAAAGTCATTCTTCAAAATGCAGCAGAACATGTAGAACTCAGAACATATTGCATTCTTCCCATCTGTTGTGAATTTTAGCACTATTTGGGAAGTAGCTTGACCAGTATGTCCATAAAGAGCACATGCAGCAGAGCTTTCTCCTTCACCTGCACCAAAAATCATACAAGCTTGCCCCAAAATAATGAGTTTTCAAAACAGGTCTACACTGATACACAAGTATTTTTTTTTCTGTGACATTTTTAGCTGACCAAATCCAGGTCTATGACAAAGAAAGTTGAATGGCTTGCACACGAGACCTACATATATCATCTCATATCTCCTACATGTTGAAAGCTGAATTCCACATGAACTGGACATACAAATACAGAATCATAGAATAGTTTGGGTTGGAAGGACTCTTCAAGGCTCACCCAGTCCATCCCCTCCCATGAGCAGGGGCATCTTCACCCAGATCAGGTTGCTCAGAGCCCCGTCCAGCCTGGCCTGGGATGTCTCCAGGGATGGGGCATCCACCACCTCTCCTGGCAACCTGGGCCAGTATTTTATGTAAATCTCAGCTTTCAAAGTACTCACTCCCACATTTCTTTCTCCCATTCTGCCCTCTCACCTCCCACAGTGGTTTCCTGACACACATTCCCTGGCTATTCCTCACCTTCAGCACTTACCCTTTGGCCTGCAGGGTTGAGTTGCCACCTCCCTTCGAGCCCCCCATTCACAAACACCAGCAGCTCCCTCCAGACCCACCCTGCATTCCTGCTTCCACAGTTTTCTGAGCACTCCTCTCTAGAGGAAAGGTTTCTTGTGAGCTGTAATACAAAATAGCATGAGTGCTGGTACTATTAAATCCCTTCTTTCTGGCTCTTTTTATCCAGATGAAAACACTACTAATTCATAAGTACTAACTAATTCACCAATGTCTGTAACAGTCTTAGAAGCCATACAGATTGATTTTACCATTATAACATTCTTAATATAGTTATTTTGCACAACAATGGCAGGCCCTGTCCCTCAACATTAACCTCCATACAGTGTAATATAGTATTGGAGAAGACAGTTTTGCTTAAGTGGTTAATGCTGGGTTTTAGAAAGAGCTTCCTTATTTAAATTCCTAAAAGGTTAAGTGTTATTTGAGAACAACAAAAAGGGCTCTCAGAAGACCAATGGCTTCCCACTCAGGCTTGGATCTGGCATGTTATAAAGATGGGTTCTGCTGATGCCTCTGACAAAGACACGTTACATGAAACGAAGCAACTTGCTCAATATTGACAGGAAAAGAAAGAGGAGAAGAGAGGAAGAGGAGAGGAAGAGGAGAGGAAGAGGAGAGGAAGAGGAGAGGAAGAGGAGAGGAAGAGGAGAGGAGAGGAGAGGAGAGGAGAGGAGAGGAGAGGAGAGGAGAGGAGAGGAGAGGAGAGGAGAGGAGAGGAGAGGAGAGGAGAGGAGAGGAGAGGAGAGGAGAGGAGAGGGAGAGGAGAGGAGAGAAGAGGAGAGAAGAGGAGAGAAGAGGAGAGAAGAGGAGAGAAGAGGAGAGAAGAGGAGAGAAGAGGAGAGAAGAGGAGAGAAGAGGAGAGAAGAGGAGAGAAGAGAAGAGGAGAGAAGAGAAGAGAAGAGAAGAGAAGAGAAGAGAAGAGAAGAGAAGAGAAGAGAAGAGAAGAGAAGAGAAGAGAAGAGAAGAGAAGAGAAGAGAAGAGAAGAGAAGAGAAGAGAAGAGAAGAGAAGAGAAGAGAAGAGAAGAGAAGAGAAGAGGAAAGAAAGGAAAGAGGAAAGAAAGGAAAGAGGAAAGAAAGGAAAGAGGAAAGAAAGGAAAGGAAAGGAAAGGAAAGGAAAGGAAAGGAAAGGAAAGGAAAGGAAAGGAAAGGAAAGGAAAGGAAAGGAAAGGAAAGGAAAGGAAAGGAAAGGAAAGGAAAGGAAAGGAAAGGAAAGGAAAGGAAAGGAAAGGAAAGGAAAGGAAAGGAAAGGAAAGGAAAGGAAAGGAAAGGAAAGGAAAAGAAAAGAAAAGAAAAGAAAAGAAAAGAAAAGAAAAGAAAAGAAAAGAAAAGAAAAGAAAAGAAAAGAAAAGAAAAGAAAAGAAAAGAAAAGAAAAGAAAAGAAAAGAAAAGAAAAAAGAAAAGAAAAGAAAAGAGACAGCAAACCTTCCTTTCTCCTGAAATTTGTCTGCTTAACTTTGTAAGTTCTTTCTGTTAGCTCACAGGGAAGCGGAGCCAGATTTGCAGGCAGAGATAAACACAGAAGATTACAATAGCTCAGAAAGAAATAATACAAATAAGGATCTCTGCTGAAGCAGGATTTAAATGAGTGGAAAAGTAACTATTACTCTGAAGGTGAAACTACAGATAGGAGAAAAATGTTAAATTAAACTTCAAGAGTAAATCAAATGTTTTTCACCTTGATAGCAGACTCATGGCCTGAGCTGCAAATATTGGGATATTATACCCAATATTTGGATAATATATGTAGAAGAAGAAAATCCATGTGTACATGATTCAAGTTTTGGAAACTGTAGTGTAAGATGAAGCAGAAACAGTCAAGGCTGGTACAGAGAAAGAGCAGAGAGTTAAAAGAATAAAGAATATGAAAAATTCTGTTGAGCATACATAGTCCTTGGTCATAGAATCATAGAATCATTTAGGCTGGAAAAGACCCTTAAGATCGTTGAGGCCAACTGTTCATCTAGCACTGCCAAGTCCACAACCAAACCATGTCCCTAAGAACCACATCTACACATCTTTTGAATACCTCCAGGGATGGTGACTCCACCGCTCCCCTGAGCAGTCTGTTACTCCAAGACATACTGAAAAGGCAAAAGAAGAAACTATGGGTGAATGGCAAGGGAGGGAGGTTTGAAATGTGAGAAATCTCTGTTAAATTCACCATGAGAAATGTAAAAGGACACAATCTTGGAGTAGACAGAGAGACAAGAGGAATATAGCATTACTTGTGATGTCAGAACTTTTCCAGAGGTACACTGGGTGGAAAAGAATAATTATTTCCTCACATAAGACTTAGGGAAGTCATTTGCTGTTCTGCAGAAGGAACACTTTCTGGAAACTAAGCAGAAAACTGGCAAGACATCTGTGCTGGGAGTAATGGTGAGACTTGGAGAGAGGACAATGATTATTTGAGGAGAGTCAGACTTTCCTATTTATCTAGTTCTCCAAGAAAACAGAGGTGACAAAATCATTACCACATTTGCAATCAGAACATACCTGGTCTTCTACCAGACCTTGTATGTCCCCGGCAATTCTTCATCCCAGCACTCGCAGAAATATCTTGTGTAAAGAGAAATGATAATGTAATTCTGAGCAAGGTAGCTCTGGGAAATTTAAGGTGACTGATGAGAAAGGAGTGTTTTGGACCAGCTGTCTCTGAGCAGTACCAAGCATGCATGCAGGACAGTGGGTCAAATCTTGTAAAAAGCTCCAGATGGGCAGATGCTGAGAAAGAGGCAGCGGCAACAGGTCTGGGGTTAAACGGTGCCAACGAAACAACAAAGACAAATCCAAATTCTGCTCACTAGAGCAGGAAGAATGAGGGAGAGTGTGCTAGGCTGGGGAAACTGCCAGGCCTGGGCAAGGACAGCTTGTTAGACAATGCTCTCAGGCAGCTCATGAAAATTACAAAGTCTGTGTGCTCATCTGGCATTAAACTGAGCTCCCCCATTGCTCCCCTGACTTTGTTTCTTCTGGGGACATGGGGAAGTGTCCTGGATCTACCTGGTTTGTGCTCAGAAGTGAGAGCACAGATGGTGAACCAGATGTAAAAGACTTTGAAGTGTATTCACAAAGAACAAAGGGAAGTTTGAACTGTAGACAAGGAACCAAGCAGTGTTGAAGGTTCATCAGGGGAGAGAGGAAGGTCATGTATTAAGCATATTAAATGCAAATTGGGAAGGTTGGGGTGTTTTAGAGAAGGGAAGGAGTGAGGAAATTGGAGGCCTGCAGAAAGCACAGATAAGCTGAATAAACAAAATACAAAGAGCTACCATGGCAGTCATGCACCTCCACAAAAGAAAAATGCTCCTCAAAAAAATAGATTCCCTATTAAGTGATTTTGCTTGATTTTTTCACGCCACTCATGAGTTATCAATCTCTCCACCCATAAAGACAAATGTCATATCAGCCCTAACCCATCAGCTATTCTCAATTTATCACCATTTAATATGTATTAAAATGCTCTTACCTCTGATTGCAAAAAACAAACAAAATAAGGCAACATAAATCAAATAGAAAGGGAAAGGGAGACGAGGAAGCTGAAGAGACAGAAGTGAGATCTGCTTCTCAAAAGAATGGATTTTTTTTTCTCTTGATCTTTGCATCCAAGCTTTCAAGGCCTCTCCACCACAAAAATACTCCAATAATCTTACACTGTAAATCACATCAGTAGTTTATTAATCCCCTCACAACACAGAAACAAATGCTCAGCTGTGGAAGGGGAGCAGGGAAGCTGCAGAGTAACAACAAACTCAGCAGCCCGATGTCTCTCTCTCTCTCTGATCCCATTATAAACTAACACAATATTTTTCTCCAATTTTCAGTCGGTATTGCAACTCGCAGCAGAAAAGATACTGAAAGCAGCAGGAGCCAGGCAGGGGTGTCAGACTTCAGAGCGGACACTGCCTTGGGACCTGGGGGGGCCAGTAAATCAGTGCACGCTTGTCAACAGCTCCAAGCTGCAGGAATTACTCGAGCGAAAATAACAAATGGCTGTCATTGTGGAGCCAAAAACCTGTGATTATAATTATCACATCCCCAGTGACCTTGCATAAACTTTAATCCCTCTCCAATGGAGCATTTAAATAGCCTGCATCTACTGGCAGGGGACCGTGTCCCCTTCATTGAAAATACAGAGGCTAGGAAAGAAACAAGCCACAAAGAAACCACCAAGCTCCTCTGTGTCTTACAGCTTGTATTAAAGAGTTGTACAAGAAAAGACCTGTCACTGTCATTTTAATTGATATTATATAGCCATCCTGATTTCAAAATGCCATGGAGATATCCAAACTCAGCTAAGACCAGCACCAAGCATTTTAATCAGATGAAAAGGTCAAATAACACCACGTTTTCATCACTGCATTCAGTGGGTCACTGGGCTGAGAAAGTGGGTATACAAGGTGTGTAGATGGGTTGTTGAGTCAAAAAATCTTCAGGGAAGCAACCTCCTTCCACCTTGGAGATGTCAGCTCACACTTACAGGTCCCGCCATGATCAAGACTTGAATGAGCTCTTCAGCTTTAGTTAAAGACCATTTTCCACTGCTAAAATCAGGTATTTTAACTATTTGTGGTTTTTTATGTTACCCCTCACGGCCAGGACTGGACGTCTTCGATTACAGAAATAAGGACAGTTATTTGCTAATGCCTTATTCGACTCCTGTAGATCATAAAGACACTTCCACACAACATAGGCAGGTGCTGCAGAAAACCCTAAAAGCTCTGAATCTGGGGAAATATTTTGATTATGAAGGGTTTCATAGCCTCCATGTTTTTGATTCTGAAATAAACCTTTCAGGGGGAAAAAAAAATCTATTAGTGTTATTTCATGTAACCAAGTTCCCCAAAGCACATAGTAACACATGTCATTTTAAAACACAAGACCTTTTATCTTACATACATGCATTAACTATGTTCAGCATGAGCTTTGATCCATGGTGTCACATAACAGTGATTTTTTTTTCTTCACTATTGCTGCAAAAAGACAAAATTAACTTATTTCTGGAAAAGAGTTTTGCTGACTGTACAGGTTTTTGAAAGATTTCAGAGACGGTACATCAGAACGATTATGCATTAGAACTAGCAGTGATTTTAACAAATGCGGAACTTTAAAAAATAGAGAAAGCAGTGGAACAGTAAGTCTTAAGGGAAAGTCACTTATTGAAATAGAGCAAAATTGAAGTGACCCTATATTAGTGTGTAGATTAGTGTATGCACTGCTCACCTGCACTTCTCTGTCTTTGTTGAATAAATTAACAAAAAGATATCTACAGCAAGAGATATATTTCCTAAAAATAGGATGGTGTCTAGGAAAGCGAGAAATACTTGAAACAGTTCTTGCCCACACTGAGAGTTTTAACTTTGAATGTGGAATTGGAGATAAAAACAACTAAGCAGCACACTTGGTACGGTTAAAGGGTCACTGTGGATCACAGAGGTATTTTGATATTTAGGTAATTTTGCAAACAAATAAAACACCAGTATACATATTGCAAAGGGAGGATTTCTTCAAAGCAGCTGTGCTAACCTAAACCACAGGTCCTGGTGAGCCCCTAGCAAGCTCTCTTCACGCAGCAGTGTCACCCCTGCTCAACAGTGCACTTGAGAACACAGCTACAGCGAGAACAAGTCCCTTTTTTGCTCTGTAAATGGATTAGGATGTTCTTTGGACCAGAGAGACAGTGAGAGAGACAGCCAAAGCCTCACGGAGCTTTGCATCCCTGTGACACCCTGGAAATAGGTGGTGGCACAGGAGAGACGGCTCTTTTCAGCCCGTGGCACAGAACAGGAGCTGGCCTGGGGCCAGATGCCTTCACAGCCTGTGACATCAAGGCCACCCAACAGCCACCACAAAGTACCAACTTCCATCAGCCTCATTCACTTTAAATGAAAATTCTCCATTTGCATGATTGCAACATAAATAAGTACATTAAATATTACGTAATAATAGCTTGGCACATTTTTTTGTCATTCCAACTCCTTCCCTGATTAGCAACACAATATATTTTCATGAGTGCAAAGCTGCATATCCCATGTATTTCATGCATGAATATTTGGTAAAATTCTTCTATTTATCCCACATACTAAAGATGAGTAATCACCAATTGTCTCTCTGTTTAAGTCCTCCTTTGACACATCATCCAACCTCACTCCTTCAACATCCTAATTCCACCCCTTCTAAGAAAACATGCAGTTTCAGAAATTTTCTCTCCCTTTATGATAGTAACTGTAAAATAAAAGTCTGCTTTCTGTCATTCTAAGACCAGTTTTTAGTTTTTTGTCTCAACTTGTACATAAACCATTGTGTGAATGCATCTCTAGAGAAAAATAAATGCACTGTGTGTTAATACTGAGCACACACCGAATCTGGCGTGAAATCCTACGTAAACACCTGATGCCATTGGCAATTAGCCATTATTTGCCACAGAATTCATGCAACAGGAGAGAGTGTTAACTTGTCTGTTTTTACAGAAAACTATGGAAAGCCCATTGTTTACCTTTTTCTTTACTATCATGAGACAAATCACAAATGCTTGCCACCACCTATTTTAGATTATGAGTCTGTTTTGAGTATATGTTTGTCGAACCTGAAATTCTTTTGAAAAAGCTATTGTTGAACACTGGAATGCCTTGGAAATTACAAACACAAAAAGGCTATGAGAGGAGAATTATGTTCCATGAATGGCATTATAAAATTTCATTTCTTCTGATATCAATGGTCTGGACTTATGGTGTAAGCCTTTTGAAGTCCTGTGTCCCCAGCATCCCAGGTGTGCAAAAAAACCCTAAAACAGTGAGTTTTGCGTAACACAGCGGGACCAGGTGACTGTACAAGTGCATCATTTTTTAAGAGTTTTGATTTCAGTGTAGAGCAACTTGAATAAACAGCTCATAAAACTGCCTTCACGTTATGGGGCAAATTGCTCATCTCAGAATCACAGTTACTCTTGGCTTCCCATTCAGAACTCTTGCCACGAGTCACACTGGCATTAATGGGAGCTCCACAAGCAGAACAAATAAACAATCATTTCATACTGAGAGAAGAATTTCTCCCACATGGTGTGTGTCCAACACACAAACCCACTTTTCACCAAGGGAAGGATACACAACCCATATGAGCATCCCCACCCCTACCTTTCCATCCCCTCCTCTGTGCTCCACTGCTTGTGGCCACCAGGACCAGACAGGCAATCTGACATTTTTAACAGCTTTTATTGCTTCATAACACTGACTCCTGGCTGTTTCACATTCCCCAGCACTTTCCAGCAGTGATGCTGGGTTCACTCCAAAGACAACCCTGGTTTACTGAAATGCCAAAAGCAATCTCTAGCCCTGTAATATTTTGGCCTCCTAAAAACCCCATCTTGGGGAGAGGGCTACTCAGAAAACACAGTGAGACCCAGATGAATAGAGGTGTCACTACGCCTTTATCTGAACAAGAAACCTATATAATGCATGGGGATGCTGTATGAGCTTGAAGGAGGAGAGATGCCACACACAAACTAAGGCAGCAGCTCAGCACCCCTCATCAGAAGTCTAAACCGGGTAAGAAATAGAAGACAGAAATAGGCTGCCTTGCCCCAGGAAAACTCACCTCAGGATTTCGTATCACCATGCAGATTCAGAACATCTGAGCAACACATAAGTATCTTGGCACTGCAATGTGTTTTTTTCCCAGCTTTTGGGAAAAAATTGCTGACTAAGACTTTTTATTTTTCCAAGCTTTAGTTTTTCCCTTTACAAGCCAGCAGTACGAATCATCAGACTGGATAGAGTTTACACATCCAAAATCTGCAAGCACTCAACAGTCTTTCACACAAGAGAAATATTAGAAGTACTTGTTTAATTTCTTGTCTTTTTACTCCTTTCCCATTTACCCTATTCCCCAAGACATCTATACTGGTCTGAAGTTTAGACTGGGCTTGAAGAGAGAACCATCTATATTTAGGGAAGGATATTTTTACACCACAGCTTCGAAAATGTTTCTGAATCCTAAAACTTTCACAGGGTTTCATGACAATCGAAGAGTGAGAATCTGACCCTGGGATCTTCATCTCAAGAAGCTTTTCTTCTGAAACTGGTGTGAGTTTTCCAGGAGAAGCAATAACCGAGCTGCTTTTTCTGACAAAAATGATTTTATCAGAAAATCTTCAGCTAGAATAAACTCCACCCAGCATTGCCAACTTTAACCCCAATTTTCTCCCTCAGTGTAACATCCTTCTTCAAGTTGACTTCCTAGAGTTATACAAATATAACTATTTTTTTTAAGGAATATTCTGGTTGCTAAGTTTATGTCAAAAACTTGCAATGTAAAATCTATATGTTCAAAACTAGGAAAATAAGACAGATAAAAATCACATGCATTACTTTTTGATTTAAATTTTTGAGAGTGTTGCCACTAATTTCTTTGTCCTTTGAGGCAGAAATGCTGTGCATCTTTCTTCTGGTGGGAAGTAGAAAGTGTTCTGTTTTCATTTCTGATTCATTTCATCTCTTTTCTGTGAAGGTTCATGTGGTTTGAGGTCTGATAATGACCATGACAATGGACCAAAAAAAGCTATTCTAGAGAAGGTACTTCTCAGTTCCCTATTATTGCAATTTTTGCCTGTAATTATAACTCACAAATTTAATTCACTCAAAAAAAAAACCAAACAGTTTTTTTTTCCTTTAATATCCTAAATCAAGCATTAAATTATAACTCTTTCAACAATGAACCTCATCATTACCTTTCTCATATGAAAGGAAAAAAGTAACTCAAGAACATCTGCATGAAAGCGTTAATTGCAAGCATGCTATAAAGACATCTGCGTAATAAAATCCACCTGTACACTTGCACACATCACACGCATGTATACTCACATATATGTATATGCACATGTGTAGTCATGGATGCATATATACATATATTTATACATATATATATTTTGTGTGTATATGTATACATGTAAACATATATTCACCCTATGAAAAATAAGACTTTGCTAATAATGTGATCCTCACAAGCCTAGCACTTCATTTATAAAGCAATCCTAGCATGAATCCAGAAAATGTCACTGTCACATGCTTCCATTGTATGCTGTTGAAAATACCTCCAAAGTTTGGAAATTAATCACACAGCAATGCCAATCTTTTAAACCAGGCATCTATGAACCAACCTCTTCCCTACTGAATGAATTACATTGAAATCATATAATTGCAGGCTGCCATTCAGTCACCCTTAACAATAGGAGACTTTGAAAATGGGATTTTTTTTTCCCCTCTGACTCTCAACTTGCAAGCATGAAGCACACAGCAAAAGCTTGGTGCTTTTTAAATTACCTAATATCTACATCCTTCAGACAAATGAACAAAAAAAAAAGGGTGCAGTTTAAGGGCAAATCATTTTGTGTTAATCCTTGGGAACTCAAAGCATGAAGATAAAAGAAGAAAAAATGCACGTTTCACTTTGCTCATTATGGGACATTGACTTTCACCTAATAGTATGCAATTAAAATTTCTTCATGAGATTTCCTTATTGAAATAAGAAAGATAGCACCGTGCTGAATGTGGTGATAGATCTGGTATAAACGTGCTTCCTGGACAAACTGATTTATCATGTCTCATTCCAGCAGTACTTTCTTGCTTGCTCATTTCTCATCTTATTACTGTGAAGTTGTAATTAAAGAGGATCCTCCCACAGAGAAGAGCTCTCCTTCAAGACAAGCTAAATTATAAATGTTCTTTCTCTGAGACCAATTTAAAGGGGCAGTCTGCTGAGAGAAAGATGCACATCTAATATTTGGGGCTCTGTAATGTTATGCAGGTCTCTTTCTGTTAGATTCAGAAATAATTGGGTTTATAAGCTGGGCTTCCTGGGCAAATATACCTCTGCAATTGACTGTTTCAATTTAAATACATAGACAATTCAATTAAAATGGTATTGAACCACTGTGGCTGATTTACGTCATGGATACTTCATGTATGAGCATTTCAAAGGGCACTGAAAACCTATTTAAGAAATAAAGAGCTTGTAAAAAGTCTTCCTATTCTTCAGGAACAACAGAATAACATTTGTCCAAAAAGACAATTAACACTGACCATTATGACATGAATTTGCCAGGAAGACACTACCATGAGGAAACATAAGCAGTAGGCATGAGATCAGTTTGACACCATACCTGTCCTCTACTAAATCCTCAGCCCTTCAAATACATGGACTTGCACCAATGAAACTAAAGAAATATTATTTGCTCCCCTTTATTTGGGCTCATATCCTTAATGCAATAAAGTATTCTTATTGCAAGCAAAAGCAAAAAACCAGTTTCCTTCAAAGGAAGATACTCCAAGGAAGGACTCCCAGTAGTGCTCTTACTCAAGAAGGTTCTTGTGCCTAAACCTAAACCTAAACCTAAATACAGCAATACAGTGTAACCCCATTAAACTGATTTTGGTCCATTTTTCCCAAAAGCTCTATGTTATAAGAAAATGAACTCCAGGAATAAGAATTATTCCTACCACTTCACAGCAGCTGTCAGAGTCACTTCTGGTGCTTCCCTGAGGACCCTGGAAAGAGGGGATCAATGGGTGAACTTCATAAAATGGGACTAGGAGAGAAAGAAGAACATACTGAAAAATAGCGGTGAGCTCTGTGAGCTTCAAATGCTTGTCCAAGAATGAGAATCTTCTCTTAGCTTTGGAGTGTACATGTAGCTTAATATTAAGCATTACTTTCATGGTATCCTGCCTTTAATGTCAATGTGGGATCTAAAATAATTCAGATCTCTTGATAATGAAAATCCATCCTATAGCTTTATATTTCTCCATGAGTCCATTAATTTAATTACATCTCAGGATTTCATTTAAAAATATTTTATTGTAATCATAGGAGACAGCAATAATTTATCAATGTGCTGAGTAGCAATATTACTCAGTAAAAGCAGCATTATATTTGCAGACATATCATTCCAGAGTTAATTTCATAAAAATATAGGTGAATTTGCTCCTTAAATCAATACCATTGTCCTTTGCAAGAGAATTAAGACAGGCAATTCTTTCTGTGTTGTATCTACAATGTTTTAAATGTGATGCAAAGAGCTGTGTAAAAGTGAGGTGTTCGTAGCAGCTGAAATAACCATGAGGGCTTAGATCCCGTGAAGAAAAAGATAAAAAAATTGTTATGATAATAGATTATGAAACATTTATAACTGAGTATTTTAAGTCCTTTTCAACAAATAAAATCTCGGTGATCCTATTTTAAATTTATAAGAAAAAATATTTGTTTCCCAAAATCAATAGATGTATCAGTAAATACTATTTCGTTGCTTCTCTTTCTCTTTTACATGTTTTCTTTCCCATTTTGCCAAAATAAGAGAAAATGTGATAAGGGGAAAATGAACAAAAACAGCAGAGCACCCCAAAGCTTCACCATTGCTGCTCTACCACATTTCTTGATGATAATTCTATTTGCTATGTTAGTTCTGCAGACTATCTGTGGCTAATTAGTTGCAAATATTCATGTTCAGAAGTCCAGTTCCAACTGGTGTGATAGTTTCATTGAACACTCAAGGTCACATCAGCATCCTTGTGTTTCATAGTTTGTGCTTCCACTGATGTCTGCAAGTCCTAACGCAACTGAATCCATTTCTCCAAAAGTCATTTTCCATAAAATTTCTAACACGTTTAGATAGTATATAATGGTGAGGTCTATAAACATTCACAGAGCAGTTGAAAAAAGGAAATATAACCATTGACAATGCCACTTTTAGTCAAGTAAACATTCACTAGAAATTCTTTCTTTAGGCATTTTCCCTGCTCTGATAAAAGCCCCAGATGTGTTTAAAAACATACAAGGTATTGGTTGTAAAAAGTTTTTCCTTGTTAGATGTCTTAACACAGATAAAATAAATACAGTGCAACAAAATTACTTAAAACCTCAAATACTCTCACTCTGCTTTCTGAAGAGTTTGGGATCAGAATGAACATACACACCTTCATTTATGAAGAATTTCTTGTGCAAACATCCTCTGAAGCTGCATATTGCTTGCCAAGCTTCTGACCAGGGAAAATTTGTTTGATGGATGAATTATTACCTATTAACTTACACAGCACTGTAAATACAGCTGCTGTTGGGTGGCAGCAGGTCAGAGCCAAGCAGACAAGGGTCTGTGCTCTTACAGTGTAAAGGGACAACCATTGACAAACTACAAGAGCAGGCAGAAGATAAGTAAAGCAAGAAGTATCCATTAGAGCTCAGGCACGGGATAGGTAGGAATTCAGACATTGCACATAAAGAATTACAGTCTAGATGCAGAGAATAAATAAAAAGCATTTCCCACTGGCAGACTCCTCTCAGTCCCTACCCCCTTTTGTTCTTACCAGTTACTTCTGCTGGCTGACAAATCATCTCCCCGACACAATAAATTTGTTATGGAACATTATCTCAGGCTGAGGAAGGTCAGGATGTGCTAAAGGTCATGTATGTATTAACCCACGACATGAGAGTCCCCACCCTTAGTCTAAAACATAGTCTTAAATTATGTACTATTGAGCTGGCTATAACAGATCTCTCATAAACAGCCTCATTTACCTGACACGTTCTCAAGATGTGCCCAAACATCTTGAAAACAGGCGTGTGTCGTCTTTGCTTCAAGGTGTTATTAAAGGCAAAAGCTATGTCATGAAACACTGGGATTGTGGAGTTACAGTCCCTTGGAGAAGGGAGATGAGGACAGTCCCATTCCAGCACCAGCCGAATTTGGGTGCACAGCACATGCTGGATTAGGATCTGGTCACAGCAAACCCAATGGAGACCGTGGCTACATCAGCAGCTACAGAAGTTGTCTGTTCAATATATTTTATGTTTTGTACTAAGAAAAAAAAAATCATGACTACTTCTAGCCTAGAAGAAGGATGGATATACTATAACTCAGTTTGCGGTTTTAAATACCTTTTAAGAAAAGTGAAGTAGTATTAGATAGTAGCATCAGACAGATGGTGAATGTTGTAATTTTTTTCACTACTGTAAAACCAGGTCAGGAAGAGAGACATGTAAGATCACACAAAAATTTAAACCACAATCACAAAATGTTAGGCAACACCTTTCTCACACATCATTAACAAGAAAGAGTTTCAAATCTAAAATTCTCCCTAGTCCACCATCTAAGATGTTAAGATATTGTGGTGATACTAAAACCTGTCCCCCCATGGACTTGCCCATCACCCAGTGGAAGATACATCTCAACTTGCCTCTGAATTACAAGAAGCATTTTGCTTCACAAAAAGCTTTTAATGGCCAGAGTAATCTCAGAGCAGTTTCTACAGCAGCCACCCAAGGACTCAAAGCCTGACTGTGAGTGTCATGAGGATGGAGCCAGGCTCTTCTCGGTGACAGCCAATGATAGGACAAGGGGCAATGGGTTCAAACTGCAACACAAAAGGTTCCACTTAAATTTGAGAAGAAACTTCTTCATAGTGAGGGTGACAGAGCCTGGAACAGACTGCCCAGGGAGGTTGTGGAGTCTCCTTCTCCGCAGACATTCAAACCCGCCTGGACACCTTCCTGTGTAACCTCATCTGGGTGTTCCTGCTCCGGCGGGGGGATTGGACTGGACGAGCTTTTGAGGTCCCTTCCAATCCCTGACATTCTGTGATTCTGTGACCCTGCAAGGGGTGACACCTTTGAGGTGCCAGCAGATGAGGGCAGCGCAGGTTGCCCATGTGCCACAGCAGTGCCCAAGGGGAAAGATACATCCAGGCTTCATCCCAAAACTAGTCAGATCTTCTGGAACTAAATTTAACAGTTATGAAATCCTCCACCCTTCCTTCATGGTTATCCCTAAGATTTGGACCCAAGACTCATCAGTCCTGGCTTTTAGGCACCAAGCCTACCCCATTCACCTCTTTTCAGAGAGAAAGGCACTGTAAAGGACTATTAATTTAATCCTAACAAAGGCCTTTGGGGAGATTCTGTATCTCTCCATTAGTTACACAAGAGACCTTAGGTCACATTTAGACCCCAATTTGTGCGGTAGTGCCTCTGGGATCGTAGTGGACCCAGCAGACTTTCCATCACAGCTTGGAGCTTACAGGACATGGAGTTTTGATGCTGACATATCACTACTTAATCTGGAGGAAGAAAGGGAGGAAGGAAAGAGGGGTCAGCTAAGTAACAATCTCCAAATAGTGCCATCTACTTGAAATTTCCAATGAACTGTGCAATTTGGGATAGGAGGTGATGAAATCAAAGCCAGTAAAAGGATCTGTTTGCAAACAATGTTTTTGACTCAAGTCTTCTTGACGGAAATTGGGAAATCGTGAAAAAGGGAAATCCTGGCTTAGTGCAAAGACCAAACAGAGGAATCTTTTAAAGACACATATCTTGTATCTCTGCCTTCAGTGAGCTGTTTCTCCTTTTTATTTTCATTTTCACTCTCTGTCTGTCTTCATTAGTCTGCTGGCACTCTGCTAGGATTAGTGAGCTAGTTTCCATGGTTTCTTATTTTCACTTTCTATCTTTCTTTGCTTAACTCATTAAATTGCTCATTACTTCACTGCACTTTACAGGAGACATATTTATTGTATTAGTTACACAATGGCCAGATTAGTAAGTGATAGGCAGTTTGCTCTTCGAAAGAACATATTCTAATAGCAGAAAGGAAATTCAGGAGACATAGATATTATCTACTAGTTGTAGCATAACTGGGCTAGCTAGTAACTGCTAAATGTTTACTTTTTATCACTGGAAACACACTACATGATTATAAAAAAAACCAGTGTGCACGCACATGTCAGTTCTCTCCATCACACATGCTGCCCTTGCACCCACGGGAAAGGGAAGCTGCAAGAACGGCTCTACGGACGAACACATTCTTTACCTTCTCCACTTTACCTTCCATGACAAATTGCCATGATAAACGTGCCCAGACAATAGCTTTTCACAAGGCTGGGAGGAGATCTGCAGACCTGAGCGTTCCTTGGGCTGCTGGAGAGAAGAGGAGCTGGGATGGTGAGGAGGAACCAAGGCATCACAGAGAGTCCTGGCCAAAGGAAGCCCTCCCACATGAAAACTGAGCTCAAATGTCAAAGTTCTGGCTCCAGTTTTCAGATTTCCATGATGCATGTGCCAGTTGCTTTATAAGGAAGGAAATTCTGCACCTGATACTCAGATCCTGGTAAAATTCTTGAGAAGAATAACTATTTAATTCAATGGGACTACAGTGCATGCTACAGAGTGAAACATTTTTCCTTAATAAGTCAGCAGAGCTACAGTTCCTTACTTACAAAAGACTTCTGCACTGGTTGAGGATGCCTGCACAGTCAGGTCTCTATTCAAAGCAGTTTTCAGTCCCGATACATATTTTGTGTGGTCAGCCTCCAGAGTTCTTTATTTGGTTGGTTTCTGTCTATTCCCCATCATTAATCTAAATAATCCCCATCTCCTCATCCTCTCCGTTAAAGTACGATGGTTTAGCCATCAAGGGTGCAAAAGACATCTCT
This sequence comes from Streptopelia decaocto, assembly GCF_964273445.1. NCBI lineage: Eukaryota > Metazoa > Chordata > Aves > Columbiformes > Columbidae > Streptopelia > Streptopelia decaocto. The sequence goes on from NC_138658.1 coordinate 70,704,371, forward strand.
TTACCTTGCGCCTCTCACTTTCTCTTTCCATTTTTCCGCAGTTAAATATAACATAGTTGATTCAATTACGCTGAAGTTCCTCAGATGCTGAATGTAATCAGCCATGCTCTGCCTCTTTAGTTTGACAGGGCTCCAAGACAGAGTTCCTTTCAGCTGAATTAAGATCTTTCCCGCAGCTAGTGAATGGAATATGCAGGGGTTCATGCCATTTATTCATCTTCTCCGGTAGTTTGTTTATCACTTGGAGGTAATCTACTGTGGAGAATTTTGATCAAAAGGGTGCCTGATTTTTTTTTCCAGTGGTTTAAAGAAAATCTAGTATTTTTAAAAAGATTGACTTGGTCCCTTGGCTAAACTTCATAGATATAAGGCCAAGGGATTTATGAAATGTAGCTTTCCTTTTTACCTCATCTGTGTGGAAACGAGATCCACTTTTTCTCTAACAAACTCTATGAATGCTCTTATTTTTAGGGTGTGAACAGGAGCTGTTTCATTTCACCATCCTTTAATGTTAGCCTTCTGCTGCCTGCTTTACCCCTTCATTTTATATATTCTGGCACAGGAAGTGCTGATGTTTGTTAAGTTTGTCAGGAGGGCTTTTCTACAGTAAACTTTATCTTGAATTCCTACTGATATAGTCTTTTCTCTTCAAAGTATATCAAATCTCTCCAAGATTGCTGTTCTGTCATTGCCCTTGGTAGAGAATAAGATCATTTTTTGTCATGTAGTAGAATTTGTTTCCTGATACTTTTATATCCTCTAAAACCTTCAAAGAATGTCTCAGATTATAAGAACGTTGCATTTTGAATATCTTGTAGTTCTTGTTCAGTTTAATCAATTCTCTTAAAAAAAAATGTTCTTGAGGCAATGCAGAAGAACAAAAAATATATCTCCCCAAACTTCAAAATAAGAAATATATGATGGTACAGCAGAATAGCTCATACAGGTGAGACAGAGAAGAAAAAGACATTATTAAGTTTGCGAAGCCTCAAGAATAACCTATTTATTTCTCAGAGCTGTTCGCAAAATACATACACTGGAATTATATATATATATATATTTTTTTTTTTTTTAATATATATATATATATATGCATGCTATTTCTTAAAAGATGAATGCTTCAGTAACATCTGCTGTATCAAAGTCTTCATGTTAAGCCCTAAACCAAGTGACTCACTATCCCTGAATCACAACCCCTCTCTCAAGGGGAAAAGAACAGTTGGATGATAAAGGGAATAGGGATAGAGAATCAGCTCTCCCTTTGACAGTCATCGGGCGAAGTCCTGCCCCAAGAAATGGTGCTGAGATCTTTGCAAGGTGGAATTGGCTGATACAGTTTCTGATTTGGTGTACGTGGATCTAGATTTGCCATCTAGACTGCTATTACTAAGTCACACTTCTCAGCAAAACTAACAACTGCAAAGGTTAATTTTCTGCATACTTTTGGAACACCCGCATCTAAAAAAGTTATTTTGCATTCTGCTGAGATTTCTTTCAATGGTTTATAAATGGTAAAATGTACAGTTAAGCAAGAGAGTACCTTTTTCACAAAAGCCAGACAGCAATCAATTACTTCTCGCTGTTTCTGTGTTAAAATCCAGGCTTTTTAAATGCAAAATAACTTTCTCCAGAAAACTTGTAAAAATTGAACACCCCAAATACTTTTTAAATGGTTTAATATTTTTAAAATGGAAATGAAAGTTTGTATTTTTTTTAATAAAACTAGATTTAAAACCCTACTCCTGCTTGCTTTGTTTTTCATAAATACGTCTTTGGTAACTGATGATAGCAAATTTCATTCTCTCTAGAACACACCATCAGGGAAATCCTTATGTAACCTCTGTCAAATCAGAGAGACCATGTTTCATCTTTGAAACTGTAATACCAGCAGTGAGCCTGGCCTAAACTGGAACCTTGCAGAATACAGCTCCTCCAAGCAGGATCAGTATTTGGGGGATCAACCTGAAATTAGCTTAGGTATTCACTGAGTAATTGTGTTCTGTGAGGAGGGGGGGGAATATTAATGAAAGTACTCTGCCTATAAACTAAAACATTAAAAATGTCAAAACTCCATCTCATTCAAGACAAGAAATGCAAATGTGGGCAGGCTCCCATTAAATCTTGTTGAATTACATGCTGTAAGCAAAAGGGAAAGCTCTGGGGCTCTTCTGTTACTACCTTTTAAAAGCAAACTTATTTCAGTCACTGAGATTTTAATATTTTTATTAAATTAAAAACAACAACAACAACAAAAAAAACATTGTGCCACAATCTAGCACATTATTCAACATACATACTCAAGAATCTAACACCTCCAATGAAGGATTTCCTTGACATCCATCACTACAGCATCCAAGCCCCTCCTAAGCAGCACAGTCCCCCTCTGCCCTTGTTAGTGCCTCATCACTGCAGGAGAACTGAAGCATCCCTAAGAGCAGCCAACTCTGTTCACAGACCATCCCAAATACAGCTGGAAGCCAAACCTGGGGCATGTGCTTTGGCTGTAATCAGAAGATACAATTCCTAGATATGGGCAATAATAAAACACCAACACAACTAGACCGTGCAACAGCAGCAGTGAAGGTCTGGTGGCTTGATATGCAGTGGACTAACCCACCTGAGATACACACGCCCCATCACATAGATGCACTGCAAATTATATGTACTCACACCTAAAATCTGCTGCCCTACCTCAGTATCTTACTCACAAGACCACTTCTGCATTCAGTCCTATTTAGTGTGTCCTATTCAGTCCCATTTCAGTGAAGGCTCAGCTCTGCAACATGCTGACCCTCTTGTCCCCACTTCATCAAAGCGCTGACCTGTGAGGACACAAGTGGTCCTGCGAGCCTTTAGGTCCAGCACTGGCTCAAATGTGTTACTGGACTGGAGCCAGTGTGTTTAGCATGTGACAAAATCAACTTCTTGGGAGTTTTAGACTCTTACGCCTGAGAGCATTTTATTCTATGAATACCCTTATACGTTTTGACAAAGATACTGTGCTAACAAAGCCATCAGACTTTTGCTTTTACCCATTAATGAAAGCATTCATTAGTACATCATGGATCTTTCAACCATTAATACAAATCACAGATGAAAGAATGCAGGCCTTTTTTTATAACTGCATATATATGTATATATGTATAAACATATATATGTACACACACATTTATATACAGGTGCATGTGTGTGTGTATGTGTGGAAAACTCAGTAAGTATAAAGCTACTGAACCTATGCCACCATTTCTATTTTTGTTTTAAAATATCTGCTCTAACTGGTATAAAGTGCAGAAATTCCATCCCTGTTCCATCATTACCTGAACCTGTAAGGCACAAAAGCATGCAAAAGAGGCCTAATAACTCACCATATTCCCTCAGCTTGCTGTTATTACAAAATAACTGCACATCTTGCTGTATTTTGTTACTTAAATAAAAGCATTGATACTAATATCATAACCTTTTTCACCTAAAGGACATTTCCTTTGTTGTGTGGTAATGCTCTAAATTGTGTGCAATTATCCCTGCTTACTTAGTAAAGAATGAATAGGAACAATTAGCATAACAAGAGAAACATTAACCCATGTAAAAGCAAAAGCATTGACTCACAAACACCTGTTTGTGTAAAATAAGCCCATTGCAATCCTTTTTTAGCAACCAAAAAGGAGAATGCAGGGATGCTGGCATTTTGCATAGCAATCTGCTGTGATATATCAGAGGTGAGTGTATGTAAATAAAAATTTAAAATATAATTGAGCTCCAGAGCAAATAAACTTCTTGCAAGCATTACAATCCAAATGAATGACACCCAAGTGAATGCACGAATGTGCACCAGCAAAAAGACTCGAAGAATCAAGCTGTTCTAGACATCAACTAAAAAGGTTTCATCTGTTTAAAGAAAGTCACTGAGGGAACATAAACAGCTTTTATCATGAAGATTATCTGTTTTCTTTAGCAATCCCTCTCTACCTCAGCTCCCCTCACCCAAGATATCCTACAACCTTCTACTGCCTTCTTGTCCAGACTTCCAAGTAGCCTGAAACACACACAAGAAACACGGAGCTCTGTTGAGTCATGCCAGTTTGTGGTTTGGGTTTGACTATCCAAGGTTTGAAACATTCACTGGACCAGGTCTACAGACCATGACAACACGCACCCTTTAATGGGTAGCCTGGTGCTCACCATGGCTTCTGTGGGACACAGAATGGACATTGAAGCCTGGTGCTCTGCAGACATGTTCAGCAGGCGGCCCATGGGGACAGCTCACCCAGCACACAGATGATGCCTCGCTCCTGAGGGTAGCTGGCGAGGGGTCCACAAGCCAAATTCTTTGCTCTGATTGCTATAGCCTGCTTCTGACTACTACTGTAGCTAAGAGTGCACAACCCATTCCTGCCTAATCCTAGGTTGCTTCCAGGAGAAAGAATCATAGAATGCTAGGGATTGGAAGGGACCTTGAAACATCATCTAGGAAGATAACAGCATGAGTTATTCTGATGGTAATTTAGGAAAGGATGGGAATTCCTCAGTACAGTTGTGCTTATCCTGCACACAAGACAAGCTAATGCAACCAGGAAACACCAAGTCTCCTAATCCGTATCTGCACAGGCAAGTAGGTCCTCACATGTGATGAAGGACAAGTGGCACCAGACAGACATGAAGAGACGATGTGATTTACTCAGTCAGAAAGGACAGGCATTCATTCCTAGTCTGAAACTAGAAACAAGAGACATAGTAAATCTGCATGCACAGAGATTTTGCCCTCATTCTTGAGATCATTGAGAGCAAGCCTGCTACCACTCTTGCAGTTTCCCATGAAACAAAGATGCAGTAATAAAAAAATAAGATAATTCTTCGCCTGGAAACTGCCAAGTGTACCCAGAACCCTTGTTCCCCCTGCTCTTCTCTTTGCAGCACACAGGGACAGGCTCCTGCCCTGCAAGCCTCCCTGCCCTTGTGCAGTCACACAAGTAAGCACACACATCCCTACATGTTCAAAGTATCTTTCTCTTTAATAGGCCCTTTTTTAGCTGTTGACTCTCCAGGAGCTACCTAAAATGCTTTGAATGTTTCTCATTTTAAACTTGGAGCAAATGAAAGCTGAGAGAACCTTGGCTTGGTATTAGTCATAATGCAGATAATAATTAGAAGAAATTCTGATCCCAAAACAGATTAAATTGTTTTAATCTATTAAATAAAAATACTTAGACTACTGAGTAGATTTCAATAGAAAAAAATACAGTGTGGTGGTATTTCTGATCCACATCTCATTTGCATTCCTACTTGACAAAGGAGTCATCCTCACCTTGTTTCTCCTTTATTTGGCATCAAATACAGATGTTAAAACAGAATACTGTTATCAAACATTGTAAGATTTCCACAACTATTTATTTCCTTAGGCCATAAAAACTATTTACCCCTAATAAACTAAGTTTAAATATGTACATGCATGCATATGCACCCAAAGGGAAAAGCTGGATGTCATGGCATAACCTGCTACCTTTCCTGAGAAGTGGACCCTGCTCCAGTAAAGCTGGGTAAGAACTGGTCAAGAAAGGTGGGAAAATTAGATAGGAATCAGTCTTTATCAGATCTCTATGTGATCCTCCACCCACAAGCATTCTGTTCTTCATGTTTCATTTCAGGAGTGAAAAAAATTTGCTGAATGTAATTCATAAGTACCTTGATCAAAGGCTCCAAGCTAGTGCTAAAACAAATAATGTGAGCCCATTGCAGGTCCTGTTAGAGAACATAATTGTAACATCTCATTGTGCATCATTTTTAATTCCTCCAATTCTGCAGTTCATTCCCTGGCCAAGTGGCAGCATCCAGAAGCACAATGAAGATACTCAGAAATCAGTATCTCTGTATGTCAGCGAGGCTTAAGGAAACACCCTGAATTCAGGTAACATCGACAATTCACTCTGGTGTGCTTCATGTTCAGTTGGTTTAACAGTAAACTACTACATTTAAGTCACATTTAGATTAGTTATCTAAACTACTATGAAAAAAAAATCACGTTTATAAGCTATACACAGTCTTCTTTCTTTTAGAGAAATATTTCTGTAGTTCTCTTTCTTGATACTCAATTCATTTAATCAGTTATAATCAAAACATACTTCATTTACAATACCTGTTTGATATCTAATCTATTCAGTACAATAGCAAGTTATAGATGTGCAATTTCATATCTGTAAGATAAAACAAATGTTAGTCACCTAAAAACATCTAATATATAAAAAAAATAGAAAAGCATAATGATGTTATCTTGTTAGTATATATACGTAGACATTTTGTAGGTATTCCAACCAGGAATAATAAGAGATCTTCAGAAGATGAGAGCAAGAAACCAGCAGACTTTAGCCCAAACTGCAAACCAGACTAAACTCATGTGGACTAGTTCAGTCAAATGTATACCACCGCTCCAGAGAATTATTTTCTGCACTTTCTGGAATCACATCAATGCCTACAAAAGATGCTTTCAGATTGAAAGATGTCACAAGCAAATGAAACAATTTATTCTAAATAAAGGTAAAATTTCCATAATAAAAACTTTCTCTGGGTTCTCTGTTAGCTGGGTACAGATGGCAGCAAGGACTGAAATTTATGCAAAAGTTCCCTCATGTTTCCAATGCCCGAGTTGCTACCCTTAAATCTGAAATTCAGTTTCATGATCATTTTTCACAGTCACTTCACAGTTAAATCAGTTTTGGAAGTACAGTGCACGAGAACCAGGACTACTAACTAAGGAACGGAAAATCAAGCAAGGTACCCATGCAGTCATCACTGGTGCAGAGCTGAGACCACATGTACCAGGACGAGATTCACAATGTTCCAAAGTGGGAAGCAACTGCATGCCTCCATCTTTTTCCAGGCTGTACCATGAAATACATTCTTCAATTTCACAAGGCAGCACTGTAGATGGAAGGGCGGCAATTTGCAGTAAGTACCATTTCAGGTATGTTGTATTAATAACATACATTGAAGTAGCAACTCAACAATGTTGTGTCTGTGTCCTGTGGAGCTTTCCTCTGCACTCATGTTCCAGCCAGTGCCAGGTACTTTAGGGCTGGTGTACACATGTTCCTCCCAGTCTGACACGCTCAGCCCAGGCGAAAACCCTCAATCCTTCCCCTTCCTTTGGCAGAGCCCATGAAGCAAGCACAGAGATGGTTCATATCCCTTCTTTGCCTTCAGGAAGAGAGAGTTTGTACTGGGGAATTTTGCAGTAACTCAGTGCTCAGTCCATCTGACCTAATGGTATCGGTGCCTTTGCCTTAATTACATGTAAGAGGCATCATTTGTTAAAGTGGTGTGAACGTATGACACCAGCATATCAGGTCCCCCTTAAAATACATATGAGTAAGCAGAGATAAAGGAAGAAAAAAAAAAAGAGAGAGAAATCCTGAGAGTGAAAGAAAGAGGCACTATTAAACACTGCGTACTTATCTTGCTGAGGAAGAGCTTTGTTCCAGGAGGAAAAAATTCTCTCTTTGAAGCTATCCAAACAGTAAACAGACCATTCTTTAAACAGTGGCGTATCTACAGCAAAGTGAACATCAGAGGACTGGTGTGAAGAAAGCATTTTTCTCATAGATAAAATAGTAGAAAGGGTCTCTTTCACTGGTGATAATTTGGATCTTCTGTTTTACTTAGATTTTCAGGGCAAATCCAGAAAAAGTCTAATAAACCCTTAAAGAAAAAATATATCAAGAAGTGTTGAAGTATGTAATTTCATTGCTTCTTGCAAAATGTTCTTCCAGGATAGGAATAGGAAAGGTTTCAAAGGCTTCTTATCTTATTTGTATCGTCTGTTATAAGGGACATCAGGGCTCTTGTGCATTAACATTGCCTGGACAGATGTTTCGGTGTTCTAGGTCCCAAATGAGGATGGCTTCTACAGCCCAGCTGGTGCACACAAATGCTTGAGATTTCAGCATGCAACTACATGCTGAGCTGACAAGTGGCACAAGAGATAAGGAGAGATTTCATTCCCTGCCCTAAAAATCTTAACAAATTTTCAGAGCAAGCGTTTTCTCTCTATGGGAAGCTCTCCTGTTCCACTGAACTACCCTTCAGTCTTGCCCATCCTACGGATGCCGTCACTGTGAGTGTAAGATCATCACTTTTTGCTGCCATAAACCGGATGCAACCAGCAGCAACGGCCTGTCCTTGGCCACTGGCAACTTACTGATGTTTACAAACTATTCTATGGCCACTGTGCCCACATAGGATCTTCGATAACCACCAGTCCTCTCCTGAGATCCAACATCCAGAGCACCCTTGCAAGACTCATGAAAGGTGATTTCACCCCTACATTTTCAATTGAGTGTTTGTTTAGCAGCTTCTTGTTCCACTTTGCAATAAGGTCATAACTTATTATATATATATATAGGTTATGCACTTGTTTGACCTGTTTAAAACTGCTATTTCCCCAGCAGAAGAGCATGGATGTCTAACCTCCAACCTCATGCAGAGCTGTGGGAAACACACTGACAAGGCAAGACATGGGTTCAATACCTGCTTTTGCTCCTGGGGTTTCAAGCCCTCAAGTGCTGCCTTTGTTCTTCCACGGGGAGAGGCAAAGGCAGATACAAGACTCAGAGGGGCAGAGGAAGATTAGCAAAGGGCAACATGACTGCAGTTCAATACTGGGACCTCTCCTCAAAGATAAGGAACTCAGAACCCATGAAGAAGTGCAAAGCACTGATTTTTCTCTGCACACAGATCTCAAAAGCTCCTTCCAGCCTTCAGCTGAGCACAAATAGCAAGTTTTGCTGACTTCATAATCTGGGGAGACATTCGAAAATAATCTGTGTTACAGAGCAATGACATCCCAGACATACAAGCTTCTGTAGAGCAGGAAACTGCCACATTAAATTCTCTCTTCTAGCTTTGCAATTTAAATGGAGAGATCAGCATTACAACCTTGGCAAGCAGTGGAAGTGAAAACAGACACTGTAAAAAAAAAAAAAAATAATATATACATATAAAAAAATCACGATTTCTGCTTCTTCTGCAGCAGCCACCCATTGATAAAAGCTGGCATGTGTCTCTCTCCTTCACAGTCTTACCAGTAAATAATAATCAATTTACACATTCTAGCACAATACCTCTCCCTACAAATTGCTTCTTCAAAGATTTCCTTTTCCCCTGGAAGCACCACTTCTAAATGTGTTGAAATTACATCTTATTCTTTTCTTTGAAAAATCTCTTACTGCACAGCCGCATAAAGAGAGATCATTTGCATAATTCTTCTCTTCAAATGGCTTCAGGTTGATACAGGTTCTTTAGTGAATTGTTATTCAGTAGGACATGGTCAGATGCAGATAAAGTGCTATAGAAGGTAGAAGTTAACATCCTGAAATCTGATCAAAAAGCATTTCAGTTTTAAACTGATACTGTAAATCACAAGGAATTACAAAGCTCTAGCTTGATTCAGCTGTTGAAACAGACTTAATATCAAAGCAGCCTTTCATTCAACAAAAGATTCTTCTCTGAGCCATTCTCAGGATTGTAGCAAGCACAAATTATCATTCTAGCTGACTCTTGCAGGCAGACAATTTCCCTGAGTGGGCCTGATCTCTGACTATTGCATAAAATAATTGCATTTAATATAATACTGTTACATACAATTGCATATATGTTATATGTATAAATGTAATAATAATTGCTTGCTTCTTAAGGCTATTTTCAGCTTCTTTGATTGCATCAAACATTTTGATAACTTCAGAAATCAAGATGCTCTCATTTCCTTTTAAAATTCTACAGATCTGTTGTTTTCACTGCAGATATTGAAAGAAAACTTCCCTAGAGTTTTCCTGAAGTTTTACAAAACCTGTGCAAAGGCTTGATTGTGTGTATCAAGGAAGCTGAAGGCACACAGAAGCCCCACTACTGCAGAGGCCATCTCTTGAAAAAAGTATTTACCACTCATGCTCACATGAATATAAAACATAAATATCACAGTCTGAAAACAAGCATGGTCTTAATTTCATTGCTTATCTCTTCCCAAAACTCTCAGGGAAGATACCCCTGAATAATGTGTTGAGGGCCACTGTTTGGTATTGCAAACCCAGTTTTGAAGTAGGTGCAGATTTGGAACAATCTTTCACTGTTAATAAAACAGCTGAGGCTACCAAAAAGGTCTTTCTTATCTGTACTGTAGCAGTACTTGGACCAGAATTAAAAATAACCCCAGCAGTCATTTCCCTCAAACACACACACATTTACATCCACATACATATATTCATATTCTGAATGAAGATAAAGGATCTGATGAACCACTACAATATCATATATTTGCAGCATGAAATATGCAACCTGAGTGAAAACCTCGCTCTTTATACAGTGGGGTTTCTGCACTGAGTTTTGAGGTGTGCCGATGTTTGGACCTCTTCTCTCTGAACCTCAATATTTTCTGGTCTCTGCCTGAAATGAAGCCAATGCAAAGCAGGCAGATGTGTTCTGGTGTCATTAAACCTAGAGAATGGGCAGCTGTAGTGGTTAGCTGTAAATCAGGATGTTTTTGCTGGGGCAAAAGCAATACTATCACAGTCAACATTCAGTTCTTGTATGAAGAGCCTTGGAGCCTTGACTTCTTCCCACAGGAGTAGGGATGCCTAGGCAACTTTCCTTTAAACTCTATAAACTCATGATTATTTAATTCCCAGGATCAAGTAAGAGGACATACATTATGCCTAATAACATAGCATTATGCCTAATAACATAAGGGTTTTCCTTTGACTCCGTATACCAAAAACGCTTGAAAGTTTATGAAGGTTTCCCCCTGGACTGACACACTCTAGAATAAATATCACAAATTTCTACAGCTTGAGTTCCAGATTAAACTCAGCAGCTGGATCCATGCTGTCTTTGGGCTGGGTCTTTCACCCTCACAAGAAAATCACAGCCACTTTACAGCCAGCAAATGCCTCCAGGGAAAACCTTAACTCTGGGTCCATCACCCAGTGTTACATCTGCCCCCTTGTCCCATTTTTTACCTTCTCCACTTAACGATGCTGTTTACCCAATAAAGAGCAAACTTGTCGCACAGACTCTTGCTGACTGTGAGTCAAGGATGTTGCATGGCAGCATCAAGAGTAATAATTAACACTATGAAAACAAAACTTCAACTGCTAATTCCCTCTTAGGAGATATAACAAATAACATTAGCCTTGAGCATAACTAAGTACATTTTAACACGGTTCTTTACAATAGGGGTTCAATTACCCATAGCAGATTTTTTTTCAGTGTAGTCATAAATTTAATACCATACTAATGAGTCAGTGAAGAGTAAACTGATGGGTAGTTTCATTCAGACTAGAGCTGTTAAGAACATTTTCAATTAAACATTCTTTCTTCTGAAAATGCATTTTTGTCAGAGTGAAGATACTTTGCAGTTAAATATTGATTTCAAGGATATTATCAAGAAAAAGGTTTCATGGATCAGGATGGATTCCCCGAACACCTCAGAGATGAAACAAAACAAAACTTAGTTCTTTCCAGTGCTAATCTGGTATTTTAACACAGTTCTGGTTTAACCAAATGTTTGATGAACTGTGATTTCTTCCAACACAAAACAGACAAGGCTTCCTAAAACTTCTGTGAAAATTGAATTCTTTATTCTAATCAGTTCCAACACTGACTCCCTACTTTATCTGATAAATAAATACTGTCATTTTCAATGGATTTTCGCAGGTTATTTTGCCATTCCCACTAAACTGTTGGACATCTGACTGCAAAGAAAAAAGCAGCAAATGCTGTGTGATGATCTGGTTGAATGTTTAAACTGTATTAATTGCATCTGGCAAATGGACTATGCTGTTTATAGACAAATGTTGAGTTACTTTTGTGTTTTCATCAATAGTTTTGATCTTGTATTGATAACACTGTTGAAGTTATACTGCTTCTCTATTAGAATGAAATATTGCTATGATTAATAGTTTGCTCCCTACTCAAAAAAGTTTCAGGCAATTAAAGTAAAAGTTGGCTTAAACAACACTCAGACTAAAAGGTTAGTAAGATGGGAAAACAATTTCAGCAAATAAGTTAGGAGACAACACAAACCATAAAAAGTATTAGAGAATTAAAAATCAGTGTGCATGTTGATATCAACATAAATATTTAGAAGATAATTATAGCTAAATATTTAAAAATAAGTGTAACTTTGGTCCAAGATCTGAAAGGTGTCAGCTGCTAAGTTCTAAGTAAAATTATTTGTTTTCGTCAAGAAAATTTATGACTAAAGGGCCCAAATGTCACTGCTAACCTCAGTATGACTGTGTAGTTGCTCAGAGGTTGTCAAAAGTTCCTATCTCTGATAAATATAGACTCAGGAGTCTAAATCTGGGTAACTGTATGATCTCTTCAGTTATACAGGATCTTATACTGGCCTCAGAAAACTCAAACATTATCTCACAGCTTTTTTCATACGGCTCTTTCCTACCAACAGCTGCAGGGGAAAGTAAACCAACAATTAGACACAGAGTCAATCTCCTGTCTAATTAGTCTGAAACAATCCTGTGTGTCAGGAAGATTAGAAGAGAATTCTATGACTCTAAGACCATATTTTGCCCCAGCATGAGACTCAGTGATGCAGCTGGATTTCTTTCCCTATTTTAGAGCTTCATTTTATGCCAAGTTAAAGATAGACATGACCTACAGTTTATGAACAATTTATTTTCTCCTATTTTCACAGAATCACAGAATGTCAGGGATTGGAAGGGACCTCAAAAGCTCATCCAGTCCAATCCCCCCATGGAGCAGGAACACCCAGATGAGGTTACACAGGAAGGTGTCCAGGCAGGTTTGAATGTCTGCAGAGAAGGAGACTCCACAACCTCCCTGGGCAGCCTGTTCCAGTGTCTGTCACCCTCACTGAGAAGAAGTTTCTTCTCAAATTTAAGTGGAACCTTTTGTGTTTCAGTTTGTACCCATTACCCCTTGTCCTATCATTGGTTGTCACCGAGAAGAGCCTGGCTCCATCCTCCTGACACTCACCCTTTATATATCTGTAAACATTAACGAGGTCACCCCTCAGTCTCCTCTTCTTCAAGCTGAAGAGCCCCAGCCCGCTCAGCCTTTCCTCATAAGGGAGATGCTCCACTCCCTTCATCATCTTTGTTGCCCTAATGTTCTAGAATTAATATTCACATAGCATAAAAATTATTAAATCATAGCAAAACTTTGAAACCGAACATTTTCTGAGTAAACCAGAGTCTTGTTTGGGGATGATTTTCTTCCTTCTGCTTTTTTCCAACCAGTCACTGATTGTGTGCTGGAACTTGAGCAATTCCCAAGTGTCATTCAAGAGACATTTCTGAAACCTCCTCCTCTTAGCAGAATCTTTAAGCCCATTCATTTAAAAAAAAACAAAACAAAACAACAAACACTTCATATGAGCTTGCAAACAAGATCTCCTTCCCCTCACAATAAGGCAGGAAAAATAAATATTATTAATAAAATAAATCAAAGGGGTCGGAGCGTGAGGGAGCTCCCTGAAAAAAAAGTAGAGGCTGCAGCACAGGGAAAGTGTTGTTTATAGCAAACAGCAAGATACAAAGAAAATTGGCCAGGTGAAAGCACATGATTGTGTTACAGTGAACCCCAGCTAAATGAATATCTGGCACTAAATAAATCTCTTAATAAAATTACTGCATTCTACTACCCTACACACTCTGCATATGTAATAAAACTCTTTAAAATGAATCGCTGATAAGGAAATGAACCTGTTCAGGGAATGAATAAACACACTTTCGCATAAACACACAGAAATACCAAATGGTGAAACATACTCATAGTGATTATCAGACTGTTAAAATAATAACCCTGTGAAACAAATAAATCTGCCCCACAGCAAATTATGTCTCTGCTGTACTTATGGTGAAACCTTCTACAAACAGCTGATAAAGGAATAAACCTGTTAAAGGAATAAATTGACTGTACAGTAAGGTTATCCACAGATTTACACTGGACTGCAGTGATAAACCTTCTTTTTCATTAGTCCAATAGATCATAGGATATACAGTACTTACAAATGTTTCAGCATTAAATATAAGCTGGAGTGCTCTGCTGTATGTATGCATTTGAGGGCAGGGGGTCAATAAATAGACTGAATGTTGCTTCACAAAATATCTGTCAGTGTGCATTAGCGGAATACCTGATCAAGAGATGAGCTGGCTGTAAAACATCCCCTGCACACCCGAACGTCCAGACCATATAAGCTAACGGCAGCCTGAGGTTCAGCAGGTCTGAAAATCACACCGGTCATTTAATGCTTAACCCCATGCACCAAGTATAATAGTAATAATAGTAATAATAGTAATAATAGTAATAATAGTAATAATAGTAATAATAGTAATAATAGTAATAATAGTAATAATAGTAATAATAGTAATAATAGTAATAATAGTAATAATAGTAATAATAGTAATAATAGTAATAAATGCAGTGAGACCACAGCACATTTGTACTGGTGGGTTTTAGTCTTTCTAGATATGCCCTACCCCAAAAATTGCCAGACTTTATGCCAGAGACCTGTGCCAGGCTCTGAAACATCAGAGTGCAAGAGATGCAAATAGTAAAGGCAGCAGAAGAGCTACGGGCTGTCCCCACAGCCGTGGCTCACATCCTTGCATTGCTCCTACACAACAAAGCGGACACAACGAGTCAGGATTGGGGTCTTGTCCCATCTTACAGGGGGACCAGAACTGCTTCTTGATGATGCTGCTCAGGCCGTAACTAGAATGGAAAGGCTAATGGGGGAGAGAAGGTAAAGCCGCCTTTTCTGGCTGCCTAAAGCTTCTAGGATATTGTGGAGTATACGGTGTTACAGAGTATTTCTCCTAGAGTGCTCCAGTGGGAGCATCCAATGGAGGGATGCTGTTGGCCCATAAGGGAAGCAGATTTGGGGCAAAGATAGGAAATACTATGGGACTAACTGACTTCTTGTCACCGTGAATGGAAAGTTGGCGAGAGAAAAGAAAATACTGTAAAGGATTTCTAGCAAGAGGCAGAAGAGAGTATTTTTCTCAGGAAAAGCCAAAATCATCACTACTGGATGATCCATTACCAGATGAACCCCGTATTAAATGTGGACTGACTTGAGGGTCAGAAAAAAAAGAGATGCAGTACTCTGCTCCCCACCCAGCCAGCCAAAAGGAAAACAGGAACAATCCCATTTAGCCGTCCAAATTGCTGACAGATCCTGCTTTAAGAGGCAACATTTGAGACACAAATGCTCACAGCAGACATGTCCACAGCAAGGTTCTGCGCGGGAAGCACAAAGCATCCTCTGACTTCAGTCCTACCACTGTCCCTTCTCATGCAACCAAGTCCTTCAACAGTTTTTCAAAAAAATTGGTTTCATTGTGATCAGCCTATTTATATAAGCTGCATAAATATGTTTAATAGATTTTAAAAACTACAAAAATATTAAAAAGCTACTCATGTTTAAATTCCCAGGGAAAGCAGGCAAATGAGCTTCCAGCCTCCTTGATGGGTCTGTTGACTCAGCTCAACCCCGGAGCTAAAGGAGGTAAAGAAAGGGAAAAAAAATGTTCTTGCCAGTATTTCAGAAAATGGGAGGGACGAGCAAGTAATGTGGAGAACAACTAAGATGAAATGTGATGTTGAAATGAATAAGTAAGTTCATTATATTCTACAACATGATAAGACTTTGCAGGCCTGATTACAACATTAGGGGACAGTGCTGCAATATTATAAATTACCGGGTGAAGCACTCCTGTTTCTGTCTCTATATTTCTAAGGTGGGAGAAGTTAATTATTTTTATAGGTCTAGATATTGCAAGGATGAGGATATCAGAATATCTTGTCATCAAGTCTAAAGACAGCAGTGGAGAAGAGGCGGAGGGAAAGGAGGGGAACCACCCTATTTAAAGAAAATTACTATAAAAATACTAAAAATGATATATAGATTTTTTGACCTACATCCATCATTTTTACATGCCTAGGTACTTCATGCCTTGTCTCCATAAACCATCACTCTTTTATTTTTCATGAGGCTGAGAGTAAATGGCCAAAGCTTAAGACTTAGAAGTAAAAAATTAAATAAATATATATATAAAATCAACATGAGTGAAAAGGTTAATGGGAATTTGTGTGATTTTATTATTATTAAGGAACATAGGGAGAGGAACAGCATTTCTAGCACTCTAAGTGGCCTGTGGTACAATCAGTAACCCTGAAGTATATTCAGCAATCTTTCTTTTTTTTTTTTTTTCAATTGCCCACCGCAGCCTATATTACAAATACATAAATCATAATGTTTCAACAAAAGCAAAATTTAATTTTCTCCTTTCAGCTGTTATCTGGGCCGGGTGGTATATGGCAGGCTGCGGCCGAGTCATTTATTACACTTGCTGAATGGATAATGGCAGGGAGAGTCTATTATACCCAGCTTTGTTAGGGCTTTGAATGTGCTACTGAAACCTGTGGCAGTCTAAATCTCTTTACATCTGTAATAGATACACAGCACTCTATTATTTCATGCCAGAGCAAAATTAAATAGTTGTGTGTAGGGGGAGGGCGAGGAAGGAGGGCAGGGGGGGAGCAGAGTGGCTCTGGGGATGGTGCTGGGCATTTTGCTGAAAATGCATTTAAAACAGCGGTGGCTCTGGGACTCGTGCTCATCTTGTAGACAGATTTTTGTTTTGCTTTTGAAGATGCCTGTCTTAACGGGCAATGCCCCTGTGCTCAGCTCATGCAATGAGATGCGTGGTCCTTTCCTCCTCCAAGGTGATATTTTGCAGAACGTACAGGATAACAACAACCCTCTCATGCCCAGCCTTGGTGCAACCCAAAAAATCTGCACTTTTGCCCATATTCCTCCCTCCCTGGAGGGTATTTGGTTCATGCCCTTGGCAGCCAATGTGTGGGCACCACCTACATTGCTGGCTTTAATGCAGGCATCCCACACAGGGAAGGGGATGTGGATGGATCTTGCACCTGAAGCTGGTGGCTATGGAGCAGTGCTCCAGACTCTGGGCTGCAGAACAGTCTACTTCCCTCCCTTACGCGTGCCATGGTTTAACCGCAGCTGGCAACAAAGCACCGCGCAGCCACTCGCTCACCCTCCCCACAGTGTGAAGGAGGAGAGAAATGAAAAAACCCTCATGGGCTGAGATAAAGACGGCTTAATAGGATAGCAAAGGAAGGGAGAATAATAATTATAATATACAAAATAAGTGACATACAATGCAATTGCTCACCTCCCATTGACGGATGCCCAGCCCATACTGAGCAGCAGTCTCCAGCCCCCATCCAGCTCCCTAAGTTTATATACTGAGCATGCTGTCATATGGTATGGACTATCCCTTTGGCCAGTTTGGGTCAGATCTCCAGGCTGTGCCCTCTCCCAGCTTCTTGTGTATCTCCAGCCTCCTGACTGAAAAGTCCTTGACTTGGTATAAAAATTGCTTAGCAACAACCAACACATGAGTGCGTTATCAACATTCTTCTCATACTAAATCCAAAACACAGAACTATACCAGCTAGTTGGAAGACAATAACTTTATCCCAGCCTAAACCAGGAAAACATGCCACCACTGGCTCAGGAAAGCACTGCCATCCCCTGATCCTTACTCTCCCGCCAGCCAGACTGCCAAGGGCCAGCAGCAACCTTACATGTCCCTTGTTATCTCCCTCGCTATTTTCTTGTCCAACAACCCACCAGCCCCCCCAGCCCAGGAAGGCTGGAGCACAACTGACTGCAATATTCCCAATGTCCTGAGATGATGCTCATCAGAAAAAATATTTTGCTGCTACTTTTGAAAACAGGAAAGCCCAGATTTCTAGGTGAGGGGGAAAAATTATATATATGTGTATATATATATATATATATATATATATATATATATAGTGAAAAACTGAGTTTTGTCATTGCAGGGTTCGTTACTGGTGATTTTCATGGTCCAATGCACCAACAGATGTGGCATAGGTACAAATTATGGGCAACACTACCTCCTCTGGCCACATATTTGTATTTTTGGTTTGGGAACAAGCCTGGGCTGGAAAGCAGCACCCAGGCAGAGGTGAGGGCTGCAGCAGAGGCTTCCTACCAGCACAAGCACACGAAGCCAGGAGGTTGTAGAAGCCCTCAGGCTCACTGATGTCTCACATGGGATTTGCCTGGCTGCCCAGCCCAGGCAGAGGTGGTTTTTAAGAAGGGCTGTTTCTTCAGAGCAGGAAGGTGTTTGGTTCTTAAATCTGCTGCCTTCTTGACAACTGAAGCTATCAGATAGTGGAGGGCAGAAGGTAAAGCCACCTGTGACAGTGCCCGTAATACCCTTTTCAAGGTGTTTGTGGCAGCATCGCTTCTTATACCATTCATGTTTTGTTCCAGCACACACCAAACACACTCTTTATACACTCTCAGCAGAGACATGATTGCATCTTTCTCACAGTGCTTCCAACCAGCCATCAAAAGGAAAGACGCAGGAGCCCAGGTGGGCTTTAGCAGGCTCCATGATGCTAATTGGTTTGGACCTTGGGAAATGCAACCCCTGAGTTTCATTTGAGATAGCACTGGGATGTCCTGAGTTACCTCAGCTGTCCAAGAAGATTTTGCACACATGGAGAAGGTGCACATGACAGACTGGATTACTGCATATGGCTGTGTTTCATGGCTGGGACCAGTGGCTATGTAAATGTCTTGCAAAGCTCTCTCTGAGATCTCCTTTAGCTTACATGGCAGAAATTCATGCCACAAACTTGGTATCTGTACATGCAAAGTCATTTTCATTAAATGGACATATCTCCAAGTCACAGCACGACAGCTTCGAGGGTGCTAAAGCATCGGCCTCTAAACAAAAAAATCACACAAAAATCACTTTCTTAAGAATAAATTGCTGCTCAAGAGCCATTTCCCAGGAAAGGAGCAAAAGAGATGGGTGCCTTGACGCAAACAAAACTGTTCAGGCTGCACTGCACAGCATCTATGGGTTAATGTAGCAGTGCTCTTTGCAGTGTTGTGCACAAAAGACCAAATGACAAGTAAATCAGAGACAGAGTAACAAGTTTCACTGAAGTTAGCCTCAATTTTCTTATTCTCAAAAAAAAATATATATATAAAAAAGAAATTCATCCTTTAGCTCCTCTTAACTCATATTATCAAGCAAGAATCCTCTTGCTGCCTTACTTGTAATAGCATTGTCCTCTTCTCAGATAACAAGATACTTGCCCCATCCTCCTACCTGCCAAATCTTCTACCAGTCTCAAGCGAGAGGATTAAAACTGCTACTGGGTGAGGCTGCAGTTGCTCTGTGCCTGCTCGCTTTTTAAAAAGCCGTCTTATCTATGCTCAGAGAAGTAAAGGCTCTTCCCTCGACGTGTCGCTCTGTTATCGTGTACGGGCTCTTTCGCCATCATGCTTCTGAGGCAGATTGATTCAATCTGCAGATAACAATGCCCCACTCCCTGGAGGAGCTAAAAGCCCCAAAACTCCAAGTGTTCCAGCAGAACAGTTTGTTCTTTTATCATTACAGGGGCTCACACAGGGGAGGAGGTTGTTTAGTGCTTTTCTTTTGGAAACAGAGCTGGTGAGGGGCTTATTTATGCTCAGTTTTCAGAGAAACTCTGTTGACTTGGTCAACAAGTTCCATTCGTTTCCTTGCTCCGAAGCATACTCCCCATTCAGAGGATTAAAACCTGCTTGTTCATGTTGTTTGCCATTAACAAGATTTACTTCTATATACACATAACCTCCCAGGAAGACAGCAAGACACACACTCTCACCTTCATTTGAATTTGTTTGTATAGAAGAGCTGAGCTTCATCCAAAGTCCCTGGAAAGTTTTTGGACCAGCCCCACAGGCTGCCCTGGTGAGCACGGAGGTGAAAGCCGGCATGTTTGCTCCTTGGATTTTTCCTTCCCTTTCCACAACCCCTACACAACACTGATGGTTGTCTGTCCCCAAGTTCCCACAACTAGCAAGTCAACATTTTGGATCTTGCAAACACAGCCTCACTAGGCATAGACAAGCAGTGCCTTAGCTTTCATCTAAAATCATACTTTTATCCCTTCTTAGAGTGCCACTGGTGCTTTCCTAAGGTATCAGAACCCAGCCCGTAGTTGGGAAGACCTTTGGGACAGATTTGGTTCATCTTTTGAATTTTTCAGGGACAGGCACACAAGCACAATTTGAATAATAAATGCATAAGGTTGGCATTACATGTTATGTCAGGCTGAAATGGAGGATTAGTTCTAAACTGAATGCAGCATTTGAAAAAGTCCTTTTACATCAGATACTCTGAGAATTTCACCAATTTTGTGCTTCTTATCCATGAAAGACCTGAAGGATAAATAGCACCACAGGGCATGAAAACAAACTGGTTTTGCTGATAAGCCCATGGATGCTGAGTACCTCTGCAAGTCAAGCCACACGTTTGTGGCAATACAGAATCACAGAATGTCAGGGATTGGAAGGGACCTCGAAAGCTCATCCAGTCCAATCCCCATGCCCGAGCAGAACACCCAGATGAGGTTACACAGGAAGGTGTCCAGGCGGGTTTGAATGTCTGCAGAGTAGGAGGCTCCACAGCCTCCCTGGGCAGCCTGTTCCAGGCTCTGTTACCCTCACTGAGAAGAAGTTTCTTCTCAAATTTAAGTGGAACCTTTTGTGTTACAGTTTGAACCCATTACCCCTTGTCCTATCATTGGTTGTCACCGAATGTTCCTGAGACTGCTTGGCACCTAAATCACAGGTTTATTAATTTGGTGCTATGCTGACAGAAATGTGAAATAACTGGGATCTGAATGCCTTCTACTGTGCTAGACAAAACCAAGGGTACAACTCCTGCTCCTGTATTCTGGGACTTTTTTTTTTCTTGAGTCCTACTGCTTCACAAAATGGTGCAGCCAGGCAAAGGAGGATAATTTACCCAGCATCAAAGTTACCTCCCTTCGCAAACTCCTCTTCTAAGGCAATCTAGTATTAACCTTCTGAGCATTCTTGTGATCTTTGTAAGTGCTCAGTGTTTTCTGAACCTTCTTAAAGTGCTGTCAGTAACACTCTATTGCAAGGAGTACAAAAAAAATGACTGTCCCTTGTGGGATTTTTCTCTACTGGTTATGTGATAACTAACATTATTTTCATTGAACACCACCTTATTCTCACTCTCATCATCTTATCACCTCATTCATATCTCTCTAATTCAGAATAAGGATTTCCAAGCATATTTCACCTAGGTATTATATCCTTTAGCCTGGTTTCTTCTTTTTCATTTCTCCTCTGGTATAAATGACCTGAATTTTCATATATAAAGGGTACTAGATCCCAAATAATTTTCATGAACATTTTTTGAACTTCTTATTGCACTTAAAAACTGAAGGATAACCAGAAGTCAACAGTATTTACATCTATCATATACATGACCGTAGTATAAACGAAACTGAAACCAGCTGATGCATTTGTTGACAGCAAAAGGCTAAGAAGAAAAGGGTTGCCTTGGTCAATCATCTTTCAACATCACTTGATACTCTTCCAGGGAAGAATTCTGGTATAATGAGAAATCACTGAAACTGTTGTGGTAACTCAGTTTCTGGACTAGCTGAAGACTCTCAGAATAAAGATATTTGAGCAGGGCTCCAGAAATTCAACATGAACTTGATGCAACCACCACACAGAGCCAGGGCACCTCTGTAAGTAGATCTCCTATTAAAGGGCTAGGTCAGCTTTACAAGCTTGCAGGGGTTTCATCTCACTCTCTAGTATGTCATACAAAAATGTAATAGGTACATTTATAACAGTGAGATTCCCTAAAGGAATCTAAAGGTGGTGGTCCTCAAGTTAATTTGAAAGTGGAAACTGAGGACCTGTCCCCCTGCAGCCTCTTTGAAAGCTCCATCCTGAACCATTAAAGACATTCCATTTGTACCTCATGGCATATGGTATTAAAAATTGTTTTTATTTGGCACTATGGTAACAGCCCCAATCTCAAAGGAGATTGTACCACCCCTGTTGTCAGCACTGCACAGACATCCCGGGAAAAGAAATAATAATGTTCTTGCACTTTATAATCTAAACCAACAAGAAAGGCAAAACATAGCAGAAACCCCCCACACACGCATGCCTAATCATGTAGAAAGTTCAAGTGATATAGAACAGGTTACCATCCAAGCTAGAAACTGAACCTCAGATCCTAATTTCTCAACAGGGAACACACAGATTCGGAGCTCTGTCCCTTGTATTTCATTTCCCGCAGTGAGAACAAACAGCAAATTTCTTAAACATTCATTTTAAAAGAAATATGACCATACTGATAACAAATGAAGATGACTTTTTCAAATGGCAAAGGTAAAAACAGGCACAAAAGCTTCTAAAAGATATGTTGCTGATGTTAACCATGGTTGGGATACTGATCTAGCAATCATAGCCCCTTGTCTCTTCTGTTTGCAAGGCTTATGTGGGTCCCACAGGAGCTTCCGTTTAAATAGGGGAGGGATTTCATCCTAAACAACAAGGCTAGTGTCAGGTGTATCTGACACACAAGGGATAAAAGTTATAATTTCATGAGGCATGAATGTTTTTTTAATTTCAACCAATTAAATTAAACTCTCAGTCTGAGGCCCATAGTGCATGGTCCCTGAAATGACCGTTTACCATACACATCAGACACTCAAGAGGTTTCCTTTTCTGTGTTATTTCTTCAGCCCCATGACTAGATGAAAGGAAATCACTGAAGCGTGAGCTCTATAACAATATAAAGTAAAATAAGAGATGAAGGTTTCCTCAGGATATTTTTTAATACTGTTACATTGCTTAGTTAATTTCAAAGCTACATGCTCAAACCCATGTTTTCTGTTGAGTCCTGTTAGACTCTGAGTGAAGAATTTATTATGTAGATTTGTAATCAGTTCTTTGTAGGGGAATTAAAGCAGTTTACAGTACCTTGGGTTAAGAGAAGGGCTACCATCCTGCTTGCATGAGGATTGTTTTCAGCTATAGGTAAAGAATCATGCTTATATCTTTTGCAGCATAAATAAAATGGCTGAATAAGAAATTCGCAATATTTCTGAGATTCATAGGAAGTTTGGGACCCAAGTTCCCCCTCCTCCCCACCACACCAAGGGTTGGAAAAGTCACATAGAGTTTCAGGACTCCTGCAGTAAAGCTTAAGGACACCTCTCCAATTGCTCTGTCAGCTGCAGACCCCGGTTTCATGAACACACGTCTACAAGGAGACATTTCCATTTTTGCAGCTTTCCCATGAGGCTCTACCCACTTATTACTAATGGCAAATATTAATGCAAAGTTATTGACCCAAATCACAAGATATTTGTATTGCAGCTCTTCCATGCATTTCAACACCAAAAACCTTCTAGTCATGGGCAAGGCCAATTTCTTAGAAGCAAAGAGCAGGAGGAAAAATAAAACAAGTAACTCCTTGCATCAACATTTTTTTCTAGACAAGTTCACCACGTTTCCTACAACAGTATCTCTAAAATATCAGCATGGCAAGACTACAGCTGAGAAAACCATTGTATGCCAAGTGCTTTTGTCACAACACAACAAAGAAATACATAACAGTTGGACAGAGAAGAGTCCGAACAGCACCCTGTGGCTCGGGCTATCACATGGCCATGAGCACATATTTTGACTTATCATGAATCTCATTTTACAGACAGAGAAAACAAGGTGATCAATTTCTTCTGAAAATCAAAGTCATAAAAAAGATATTTGTATCAGTATTACTAATGCCAATGATGAAGGAACAACACATTGTTTTCAAGTAAAGAACATGCTAGGTTAAATGGATGCCAGCCAGCTGTACTGATAGATGTTTCCCTAATCTTATGTATACACTATAGAAATCACTCAAAATACTGACCATATAGAATGTATTCAAATGGATTCCAAAGCTGTCATTTCATTTTCATGTCTCCACATTTTCAAGAGCAAAATCATCCATATTCCCCTATCAAAAAACTCTAAAACTCAGGGAAGTCTGAGATTTGAAAACTACTGATAATAATTAAGTTCTAAAACCTCTGAAAGTCTTATTAATTACATATTGATTGCATTATTATTTTTATCTCAGCCTCTATCCTGAGGTAAACCCTGCAAGGCTCTGTGCAATCAGGTTCTAGGAGCTGCATAAATACACAGTAAATCACAGGTTCTGGACTCTCCCAGAACTGCACAAGGAAGATTTCGGTGTTCAATTTTGCTTGGGATGAGAGGGAATCCTTCCTGTTGGAAACACATGAACAATGTAGATTTGGAAACAAAATTATGTGGAAATTTGTATCAACAATATACAGTTAAAAACCAAATAACTAAGTTGTTTCAATAAACTATGTTTTGTTTCCATTTTAACAGTAGATAGCAGACTTTGGGATTGTACTAAGGAGTCCTGGTTGAGCCTTAAATATAGATAGGTAACCAGGGAGGAAACATATCTTTACTCACCCCAAAACAGCTGCATGTCTTCAGTCCCACTTTAATTTCCCCTTCTCAAAGTATTCACATTACAGCAAAGAGGATTACAGGAAAAAAAAAATACTCGCAATAGCAGGTAATGGAATATAAAGACTTTCACCTCTGGGTCATCAATTAAAATCCAGTCCCAATTGGTAGTGACTAAACATCATTACCCTCTGATAGCCAGTCAATTGCTTATTTGAAATGGAGTTTCGGCTCTCCAAGCACTGCAGAAGCCCCCGCTGGGGCTCACACAAGCTGGGCCACACACTGATGATTTTAGAAAAGGCCCCAGAGAACTGAGACCACCTGGAGCACAGACATCATGCTGGGGTTCAATGGTTTGATCTTAAACCACTTCCCTCGCTCCCCTCCCCAAGAACCTGATCTTACTATGAACCACTCTTCCCAGCCCTAATGTATGCATCCCTCCATCTTGGTCTCCCTTGAAGAGAGGAGGAATGGAGCAAAATCTTTCTATCAGAGGACAGAAGGAACTGGGCTAAACGCAGAGTGCATAAAGCAAATGCTGGTATGATAATTTCTCTTTCTTGCTCCCCTCACGCAGCTTGGACAGAACTGGAGATTTTGGGACTGAAGTTCCTTTAGCCCTCTCTGTGGCCCCTCAGTTCTGCACAAGAGTCACCCTGGTATCTGGTATAGCCTGGAGTCACCTCAAATTTGGATTCTTACTGCAAAGTATTCAAGAGATCATTAGGACAATGGTGATTGTTGTTGGTCTCATAGTACTTACCTGCAGGAGAGACCTGGTCAGATGAGCTGCTGGTTCCAGATAGGTACACACACTGGTTTCCAGATGTGGGACAGCAGGCTGATGTGGTTTTCCAAAACATCTGCAGTGCTTTTGGGTGCTGCATTTCAGGGTGTTTGCAGCCACCCCTTCAGCTCAGCTACCACATGACAGCTCCTCATGCTTTTTAGGACAAAGGTAGCTTCAAGCACCACCATGGGTGGAATGTCATTTCACTCCACTTCTGCCTTATGCAGGTGCCAAGCCCACAAGAACAGAGTAAGTCATGAATCTCTTTTCATAAATCAATGTGGAGAGCAGCTAAAATGGGGCTCATAACATAAATGCCTCACTAGCTAAAATTATCCATGCAGGCAACCAGCGTGCCCAGCCAGAGAAGAGAAGAAGGAGAGAGTCTGACTTACACCAATGTAGATTCCCTCTAGATTCCCCTCTTTAACTGGCCTGACCTTTTCTAAAGGGGTTACATTACACACAGACCTCTGCTATTACCCCCTGAACACTATTTCCTGTGCTCTGGAAAGGCCACTGGAGTAATTCCACGACAAACCTTGTTTTGTGAGCCTCCTGCGGGCAGGATTGGGCCACTTACAAGTTTCTGCCAAGAGTGAACAGGGAAGTCATATCCTTCTAGCCTATATTATTTCTTTTAATAGATTTACAATCTGGGAAGGAGCCAGAGATCCTAAACAAAGATAAGATATAAAGAGGTGGACAAGACATTAAAGAAATAAAATCCATATCAGGGCAATAATGGTCATAAAGCAATAAAGTGGATGTATAATAGTTCCTGGACTTTTAATTTGTGACTAATTTGTTGCACAATGAGGTTGCAATTTTCTAATTGTGATTGCCATTTTAATTTTACTCATGGCTGTGCAACTAACAATGTATAGTCTAGTAATTAAAATTAATTGTACCTTCACCTGCATATTTCTATTAGGCTGTTAAATTTAGTCAGTAGGCTCAATGATTTTGTTCTCTGAGAGATGCTGAATTCATTTCAGTGAGCCCAATTATGTTACACTCTGTAATTCCTGTATGGAAAACAAGTATTTTACTTTGATATGAAGGGTTGCTACAATCCCATTTTTAAAATTGCATATTCAACACCAGAATATAGCCTGACAGGAGATGCATGTAAGAGGGACTTTTTCTTTTTAAAAATAGCCTGCTTGTGGGATACCACTTACAAAACTAGCAATTACCACCCCTAGGAATAAATCCAATGAAAACTCAACTAGACAGTCACCATTCAATTAATTTAATGAACAATTAACAGATGTCTCACTAACCACAAACACGTGGTTTAAATCCAATCAGAGTTTTATGACAAGCTGTACCATGCATATTTGAAGCAATGGGAACACAGTGATAGAACAGACTGTTTCAATGCACAGGCAAGACCATGAAAACCTGTGTTGTTACACAAGACCGTTTACAGCCATGTTTCTAATTTCCATAATCCATACCACTTTGAAGCTTACGTATGAATTTTTCTCCCAAAAAGGTCATTGTTCATTTTTACACAGTAGCCATACTTTCTGACACGTGCAGGAATAATATCAAAATATGCTTTCGTCAGTTTATAATCAGTAGTGATACATTTCAAAGTGTACATATTCTTACAGATTCTTCTCCAGGTAACAGCAGCAGCAATCCAATCCAATTCCACTTAAACTCTGTAGTGTTGTATTGTTTACCCTTGGGGTTCCAAAAGATAAATGTATTTGACCCGTCCTCCTGAAAGACTCTCAAATATCTCAAAATAAAACCAAAATCTGAGAAAACCTCTGAACTTCAGATTACAAAACCAAGACTTTTCAAATGTTGAGGACAAAAGGCCCTGGTCACCAGAGCTGCTGGTCACCAGCTATTACCATTTATCACTCTGTAGTGCTAGACTGTGACCATCTAGACCATGGCCATACAGACTTGGGCATACTTGCCATCAAAGAAACTCCCTAGCAAAAGAGCTTGCCATCTGATTGTAGGAGAGCATCTATTCTGTGAACCATGGGGCAATGTAAACAGATCACAACTAACATAAGACAGAATATTTCTAATATCAGTGGCACAGACTGATGCCACATAGGTCTGTGCAGGTTAATTTAATCCTTTTTTATGGCTGGGCTATCCTGGCTCTCAAGCAACAGACCCCTCGATGTAGGCATGCTCAAAAAAGCTCTAAAGAAACCCCTGCTCATCAGTCACATCAGAGTCCAAACAGATTCAGCATGTTGAAGTCTGTTTTAGCTTGTATTAACTTCAGGGTTGAGGCTCTAAGAAGGCAGGATAGAGGGCAGGAGAAATAAATCCACTGTTATCTTAATATTACCATCTGGAAGCCAAGGGGGACCAGTTATATTGCAACCAAAAAGTCCACACCAGCCAGAAGAAAAACTAAAACTACAAAGTTATGGCTAAGCTGCAGGACATCTTTCTTGTATGGGGAGAATCAATGGAGGAAGTAGATAGCTGAGTTCTCTAGTAATGAACATCCCTATTTAAAGGCAAACAACCTTGACATTTTAGCCTGGTTTGGTTATTTATTAGTCAACAGTTGGATGAAAATCTCCATATGTCAAGTTATGGCACAAAACAAGTTTGCTGAAATGTTGTTGGTGAACCTTTATCGGAACTTAACAAAGAAAAGCAAGGTGAGAAGATGTCAAGTTTCAATCTATTTTTTACATCACTAATTAATAATGACATGAAATAAGTGTAGTCATACAATTTGAGTAAATACTTACTGAAAACTCTCTTACCAAGAGACTTACGTGAACCACAACTAAAGCAAATTTAAAAAGAAAAAAGAAACAAAACAACAAAACAACAAAACAACAAAACAACAAAACAACAAAACAACAAAACAACAAAACAACAAAACAACAAAACAACAAAACAACAAAACAACAAAACAACAAAACAACAAAACAACAAAACAACAAAACAACAAAACAACAAAACAACAAAACAACAAAACAACAAAACAACAAAACAACAAAACAACAAAACAACAAAACAACAAAACAACAAAACAACAAAACAACAAAACAACAAAACAACAAAACAACAAAACAACAAAACAACAAAACAACAAAACAACAAAACAACAAAACAACAAAACAACAAAACAACAAAACAACAAAACAACAAAACAACAAAACAACAAAACAACAAAACAACAAAACACTTTGTTACTGCAGAATTAAACTGAAAGTAACCAGGATCAAGAAGTAATAATGCCTGTAAAAATTAATGCAGGCAAATAACATGAATTAAATTAAGCTGATTCTAAAGTCAGAAAATCTCAGAATCCAGAGTTAAAGCGAGCACTATACTTCCTGTCCATTCCTAGTAACCTTGGCAAGCAATAACATCCCTTTACCTCCTTTACTCTGCCTCGCCAGTACACATCTCCACCATCTCCCCACTTACCCACCAGCAACTGCACAATCCCCACACTCGCTATAATCAAAGTAGAGAGTTCATGGTCTTAGAAAAGATAGTTTTGCAGCAAATAGGGTTCTGCATGTGCCATTTCCTTCTCTGTTCCTCCTTTTAAAATGGAGCCAATGGCATTGTCTTGCCATGGATGTGATACAAGGATGAAGCTCCTGAGGAGGCCAAAGAGTGAGGAAACAAAGGTCCTGGAGAAGTCTACTGATGACAAACCACATCCCCAGTGTTTTCCTTCTTTTCATACAGTTTGGATGACTGACACAGGAATGAACTGAACCACCAAAGGCAGCTGCAGATCACATGTGGTGAAACAGTATTTAGGGAGGGCTGTCATAGGAGGGGAGCAGAGTCATGCCCAGTCTGCCAGCCCAGCTTGCAGGCTCAGAGAAGAGGTTGTCCGAGGCACACAGAAAATCTGCAGCGGAGGAAAACTAATAGGCAAAACACATTTAAATTGAATTTGACTATTTAAAGTTAAAGAAGAAATCATCCTTGAGAAAGAGAAGAACTTAAATTGATCACGGTCAAGTATATTTTCCCCTTAGCTCTATGATGAGTTGGGGGTTATGGCTGTGGTTGAACATGTAAAATCAGTATTGGATAACATGCAATTCATTCTCCTCTAAAGCATTGCTCCTTCATCCCTCTGGCATGAAAACAGTTTACTATGAACTGAATTGCAGCTAATCCCTTTGAAATTATTTTTTACCATATACCCTTTATTACTATTTTCCCATATAAACCATTGTTAAATAACAAACAGACCTTTTCATAACACTCAAAATAATTGGCTATTTTGGATGATATTATCAAGCCTTTAACGTGGCTGGGTGAGTGACTGTTATTCATGCAATTCACTATTAGCCCCTTGACCTGGATCATTGCTGGAGCAAGTTTTATGAGCTTAATTGCATTTCCCCCCCTCTTCCTGTGTAAATTAGTCTGTACAAATAGAATTTCCTAGTTATTGTGCATCGTCTTCTTCACAGACATCTTCTTCACAGTTAGGAAAATCTGTTCAAAAAACAGACCAAACTCCAGTTGTATTTGCTAAACTGTGTGAAGCTGAAAAATAAACAAGTCAAAGCATAGCAGCTACTGTCATTTTATTATGTGAAAAAAAGGCTTGTGTTGATTAAGATATTATACATGGCCAGACAAGGAAAAAAAAACAAGAGGGATGATGGAGAAAGAAACTAAGATCTTTCATAGTACTGGAAATTACAAAGCTTCCTATGGGGGTCTATATTTGTTATAAGATGGGTTGTTATCTTCAATCTAAAAGCGACCTTGATAAAGTATCTTTTGACACTTTTACTGCTCCTTTAAATGAAATATTCCCTATATCTTCAAGAATCAGCTTTAGTGGAATTGACTCGGTAGCTCGGCTTTAGAAAGACAGGGGAAACATTTTCTAATTTAAAAGAAATTTGAGAAAATAGTTCCATTCCCCTCTCTATTATCTAGCCATTCTGGAGCTCAGGTTTCTGAAACATCAACATGCACAGTTTGCTTTACAATCCTTCTGCAGAAATTAGCTGACACCCATCAATGTAGATAACAGAAAGCTGTGGCATTAACACTTGAGAGTGCATTAATCTTTCCCAAATTAAAATCTGCACCACAGCATTTAAGATTGAGGCCACCATGGTTCAGTGCTGTTTGACCGCCAATTTTGATAAAAGTGTTTTAAGAGAGGTGAGACTTAGATAAATTGCCCATGGTTACACAACAGCAGCGAGGGTGCTTAGGCTGTTGGCTGCCATCATAGTGGGGTGTCACGGGTGTTTGCATGTTTACATAGAGTGCAAAACAGAAGGAAAAGCAATACATTGCACTATATTTCTTGGAGGTGACATCAATATTATATTTCATCGGTGGGAGACAAGTATACTTTCACATTTGAGTATCTGAAGATAAAGGCACCTTTGGTTGTAAAACAAATGAATATTCTTCCCTGGTTCTCTAGCAACTCACTTTCTCTAGAGTGTAGAAGCAATCTGCCTGTGCTGAATGGGTGAGTTAATCTTTAGAGATAGCACCCACCTATAGTTCTTGATCCAGGCCTGTTATGAAATAAGCTTTCCATTCAACACATATAGCAAATAAAGCATTTGCTGCATGATGCATTTTGCATTTGCCTAAGTCCTGTTGACCTCATGAAATTTAGCCCAAGTCTTGAAGTTGAATCGCTGCTAATATATAGAACATGCCTCTTTTCCATTGACTCTGTTGCAAAGGGTTTGAAATTATTATTCTCATGTTTTCAGCAAAAGCTCCTGCTTGTAAAAAAGATCAGAGATCTTTAAAATAAAGATACTGTGACTCTAGTGGTTTGCAACTATTATTTGCTCTGCTGAACATAACAAGAACGTGGGAACAATCTGGATCTTTTAGTGAAAATTCATTTCCTGGAGAGTTCCTGGAATTTTCAGATGGCCCCAAGGTCTCGGGCTCTTATCACTTTCATATTCAGTTTGAAAAATTCTTTCAGTCAAATATGCCTTTAATAAGGTAAATTACTAACAGAAATGGGAACATATTTCATCTGCTAACCCCCAAAAGCTGTACCTAAGACTTGATGCTTGCCCTGCAATAACTAGGATTTTTCACCTATCTTACCCAATTTCCTTCCTTGTCTTAACATGTTATAGTGAGGTCACAGTATCAGAAATTAAAGGGAGATAATCCCCTGCTGCAACTTACCTAGCAATTGGATACACAGTAAAATATAATCACTCTACTATTTTAGTTCTCTTCGAAATTCAGAGGACAATTAAAGCCATGAATTTAATTCTGTTATTATATAATTATCACTTATTACAATAGGCAGAAAAGCAATCACCCTTATCTAGTACTATACCAATGAAAATCCATACACATCTAAATTGGGGGGCAGGAGAATGAAATAAGTAAGTCAATTCACTAGGGGAAAGTGGATCCATTTATTAAGCAAGAAATCAGTGCCTGGGGCAAAGACTGTAAAGAGTATTTTGCTTCTTCACAATTTCCCATGTATCTGGTTTCTCTAGGAACTGGAGAAGTAACAGGGACACTGGTCTGTCCAGAACAGGAGAGTATTGTCAAGAGGTTACCATGGGAAAACAGGAACCAGACTCCACCGTTGGTCTTTGCTGATGACTGAGAGCTGATGTCTATGGTCAAGGTACCGAGCTATCAAGCAATATTCCAGGGATCGAGTCCCTCATGTCAGATAATTATAGTACTATTTGTCAAATCCATATGAGGGTTATGAAAAGTACAAGTCTTTGACGCATTTTGAGATGTCTCAGTGGAAACCACTGTTAATGCGTAAGACATAAATATGAACTGTGTGAAACAGCTTTTCTAGCAAAAACTAAAGATTAGCTGAACCATCAAGAATAAAGATAATATCATCAGAGCTTTCACCTTGGAAAGGTTTTGCTTTCAACTGAAATCATCCTGTGTCAGTTTGCATGCCGAACCACCAAATTCTGTATCCAAACTTTCTTCACCATTTTTATTATGTACTTCATTATAAAATATGTGAGCAAACAAATCAA
Source organism: Streptopelia decaocto (assembly GCF_964273445.1). Taxonomy (NCBI): domain Eukaryota; kingdom Metazoa; phylum Chordata; class Aves; order Columbiformes; family Columbidae; genus Streptopelia; species Streptopelia decaocto. The sequence continues at coordinate 70,736,592 of NC_138658.1, forward strand.
ATGAGAGCAAGCTTGTGTATAAAAGCATTTAAAATCCAAGTAATCAAGCTAAGACATTCATGCCATGAATCATACGATGGACTTCACCAATTGGCTGTCCAACAAGTAGGGTAAATAAAATAAAAATACTACAAAAGACACCTTGGCCTGTAGGGTTCGCAATGGCATAAGAAATCAGAAAAAAAAAAAAAAAAAAGAGATGTATGCATCAAATTAATATGCATCAAATTAATATAAGAACCACAAGATAGCAATCAGAGAATTATGATCAGTTCTATATAAAATATCAGCAGCATCCAGAAATGATACCTCCCATCACCTCAGGTTGGCAGCACACACTGCCACATGTTGACCAACAATGACCAATGCCTCTTGTTTGTGCTGTTCATCAGTTCCCACCCAGTCAAAATAAATACAGTCTAATTTGGCACAAAGGCTAGCTCCCAGCATACCAGAAGTAGAAACTACCCCCTGTTCACTACATTTCAGTACAAGTGGAGTTGAAAAGCTCAGCACGTATTATCTAGATACTCCGTGATTTAAATCCTGGATTACTAGAAGTCACTCGAAATTGTGGGATGAAGGCAATGGCCTGGAACTCTGCTCTCCTGAGCCACAGAAACCTGTTCTGTCAAAGCAGGTGACACAGGAGATAGATCCCTCTTCAAAGATAAAGACGGTCAGCAGAGGAAAATCCTAGAGGAGGTATGGACCTGTGCCAGATTCACTACGTTCTGTTTCAGAAGACAATATTTGAAGAGCAAAAATCAAAATATGAGGCTGCATTGCACATAACGTCAAGCTGAGATGGGGACATGAGAGCAAATAAGTCCTTTGTGATGAGGTGGGTCATGTTTTATAAGACATTACTAGAAGTCACTATGGTAAGGGCGGGGAGGGAAGGAAAAAGAGGAAAAAAAAAAAAAGGAAAAGGGGAGGAAAAGGAAAAAAGAACAGAAAAATAAAAAGCATATCCAGATATATTATATCTGAGGACAGCTTAGACTTTTCTGTATTTCTTGGGGCTTTTTTTTTTTTTTTCATTTGAAAACCAAACTGAATTTAACTGAAGGGAATGCATATTACTTTGTATCTCTAGGGATCTTTTGAGAGCTCACAAGGGCTGCTAAAGCCAAGTGGTAATAATATGACTCCTAGAAATGGTTTGGCTCAATTTGGAGATTTGATTCACAATACAAAAGCACAGAGTTATCAGTCTGTGTTGATTAGACTGGCCAATGTGATATCAATTACTATATTTTTTATTTGAAGCCCGCCTGCTGATCTGACTAATCTGCACTGTTAGGAGCCCATGCTTGAATAATTAGACAAACTAGGTTGAACATGGAGCTGAATTGTCCCTCTGAACAAGTGGAGGAAAAGCCAGAGGAAACCAAACTTTGCCTTAGGTGCAGAGAGAGACAGCAGGACACTCCATCAAAACAGGTGGGCAAGACTCCTGCAGAAATGGAAACCTGGATGGTACAAGTATTCATCTGAATGGACTGTGGTAATAAGAAAAGTGGTTTACAGCTGTAATTGCAATTCATTATTTCACTAGAAGTCCTAGCACATCGTCTGGTATATTTCTGACATTCCTCATCTGCAAGACAGAGCTCTGGCTGGGGTGTGACATGGGGCGTGGGATAGAGAAGATGCAATTTGCATCTCCAGATGGATTCCCAGGAGGAAAACAGACCCGTCATGCAGGTCACTCTTGTAACATCCTAACTGGGTGGGACTGAACATACTGGGGAAGACACAATGAAATAACAGGGAATCAGGTCTTCTCACACATCCAAATAAGAAATTACAGTTATGGATAAGATATTGCGGCTGCAGCCCGAGAGGTGCTTCTGAGTACCCCATAACAAAACACGTGAGTAAGGACTTCAGTTCTGCTCTTCATATAGTTGCAGAGCCTGCAACCACCCAGAAATCTGGAGTGACCAGAGACACTGTAAATTGTCTTCATATCACTAATTTACCATTTAGTTGTAATTCACAAAACAATAAATATGTACCTTGAAGTCAAACAAAGACTTGCAATCTGCTCTTGAATGGAAGCACACTGCTCCCTCTGAGCAGCCAGGGATCCCAACGTGAACACCTGAGGCCAAATTTTAGCTCAGTCTAGTTACAAATCGTGGTATTCACTGCAGTTGTATAAAAGCGACCCGCATTTTCCTGACGTATGGAGGCTTGGGTTGCAGTTGTTAAATCGAAGCAGCAGCTAGGCTTTAAAGATTTGCAGTTGCACAAAAAGCACTGATAAAGAACAGTTGATTTCTCTCATTATGTAAAATGTGGATGCTCTTGTCTTGGCCAGAGAGGCAAGAGCATAAGATTTCCTGTTACTTACAGGTCGTTTGGCTGAAAAATACAGTCCCTTTGCAGTTCGGTCTATTGGCAATTAGATAACAAATACAGGACATGTATATGGAGTCAAAAACATTGCTGTGCTTTACAGCCTGCTTGCACAATAACTCCCGAGTTGGCAATGCAGAATAAAGAAATTCCTGGATAAAAACCATGGAGCAGATGTGTAAAGTAGCAAAGCCTGGTTTATTTCAACAGAGCTATGTGGATTTGCAGTGGCTGAGGATTTTGTCCATTACTAGTGAGTTTTGAAGCTACTATAATTAACTAGGAAACTCAATAATAAGTGCCTTCTTCATGCAAGTCTGATGTTCCATGAAATTTTTATAGCCCTTTCAAATCAGGTTCCACACTGCATGTAAGATTCAAGCCAGAAAAACAGGACTTCTTGGAGATGCATGTGAAGGTGGAGCTGTGTAGAACATCAGCGGGATATTGGGATTAGAGAATTCCCACACACAATATCAAACAGAGAAGGATGTCTGCAAAAATTCTTTTGTGGCAAAGATTGATCAAGCACACTAATCAGGAAATTAAAATGGTATTTCTTAAACAGAGAAGGTGATTCCAAACATTTAGGTCAACAATTTCCATTACTCAGCCTCCCTCAAAATGCACACAATTACAGCAATACACATCAGAAACTGTGTGTGCTTGTGAATTCAGCAGCTAAGACCTCACCCCTCACCAGAGGAAGAAGGACAACGCCATGCTTGGTAATGCCAGGGCTGTGTACATCCCATGTCAAACCCCCGTGAGGCTGGACACAGCCAAAACAGAGCAGAAGCAAGAAAACACAACCAAAATGACACACAGAAAAAGCAATGAGGAGTCTTTTGGGAGAGCAAACCATCACGTGTAGCAAAAGCATTTACCACCACTAACTATGTAGAGGTACCCTATATGCACTACAAGCAGGTGTTTTATTTTATTACTAAGACACTCAGAAAAGTGAATTTTCAGTATGTTGCTAATTCCACGCTGGATACAGAAGGGAGGAAGGGTGACAAGACAACAAACATGCTGAAGACACAAAAGGAGTTTTGGCTCATGAAAGTTTATCTCTGCTAATAAAGAGAATAAATGGACATCAAAGTAAAGATGTCATTACCAGTAAGGTGTAGCACTTTGTCACTAGTGGAATAATGCAGTGTGGACCCTTTTGTTTGCTTCCAGGTGATAACACGATTTTTTGCAATACAAACTGTAAAATTGGAAAAAACATCACCTTGAGTAGTAGGAATGTTTATAGATGAAGTGGCTAGAGATTAAATTAAATTAAATAATTACCATTATTATTTGCATAAAGAATTACTAGATTTCAAGAAGCAGGACTTGAAAAGCTCAGGAGCCAGAGCCACTGTCTTAGCACCACTAAAACCCTGACACTTCTGAAGAATAGTATTTCTAACCCATCTCCATGTGAGCACAGGTTTACATCACACTGAGAAGGAATGCTATCTATGACACGAGTGGCACAGTTTAACAACAACCACAGTTATGACAATCTTTTGCTCCCATCACCTGCCCCATGTCCCACTAATCTGTGTTTCTGAAATCAAACAAATGTCCCAGAATCTGTCAGTCTTAATATTATTCTAAGCACTCTCTCTGCACTGGCTTAGAACTATAATGTCAATCACTTGGCAAACTGCAGACTTTGAATTTGAAAATAAAATTAATAAAAACCTTTTCATAATTTAGTGGACTTCAAAAAGTAGAAAAGATCTCCCAGAAAAGATCTTGAAATATGGGACCTCCATGTGGATGACTTTACAGTACGAGAACAATCGTATAAGATATTTTACCCTGTAAATACTTAGCAATCCAATTCAACTTACTAGAAGTAGCATCAGTATACTTGAAAATGTCTAGTAATTCCAGAAAGCAATTTATATCTATAGGTCTCCATGTGCAGAATACAGGACAGCACAGTACAGCAGAAAAGCCATTGAATCGGTAGCACTGGGATGACACATGTCTATAGGAGGTGTATGGTCACTGTCCCTAACTCATGTTGCTGGAGCCTTTATGTGACCAGGTTTTCTGTGTCTGTCTGCATGTGATGTGGGTCTGATCAACAGCCAGTGACAAATAGTGTGGTTCTCCTCTTTTCATCAAATGGGCTTTGAAAGAAGCCACCTAACAGACGTATTTGATTATGCTCATGCTGGCTGTGCACTTAAAATAAAATCGTTAAGGTTGTAAAGTCAAGCAATCAAAATAGCAGTGCCAGAATTAGGGCTGGCTGTGGAAAAAAAGACTACATGACCATATATTTTCTTCTGTTTTCTGCAAAAGGGAATTGAACTAAAATAATCATTATTCTGGCATTTTTCTGCTTTTGCAAATGCGTTTTTGTTTGTGCGTGTAGTTAAAAATTAGTTAATTCAACATTTGAATGCAAACATGGAGTTCTCTTCCTCAAATTCTAACATTTACAGCCCCCTTTATGCCCTGACCAGCAGCACCCATAGGTGTGCAACGTGCTTTGGTTTGACAGAAAGGGACACCACATGTGCAGCTCTAACAGGACAAACCCAGTGCATTGCACGCTACATGACACGCTTGCTGCCGCCGCAAGTCACCCTGAAGCGCGACCATCTTGTGTTCCATGATAACTGCAACAAGGTTTTGCAAATCAATTAAAATCCACATTGTCTCCTCGCTTCACGCAACTGGCACAGAAATGCCATGTCTTTTGTTTGTTTGTTTGTTTTTTCCAGCAATTCAGCACTTCAAGTTATATTTTTGTCATCCTCTACCTCAATGTTCACGTTGTCGCTGTCAAGCCAGGAAGCAGTAGTGACAGCCGCATCTTGAACAGCCATCTTTCACTCTCAAATAATCTAGTTTGCAATGGGTACCTTTACCTGCTATTCTTCTATTTTCCATCTCATGAGCCGCCATGAAATTGACATTTAAAACTAATTGTACGGTAAAATCCGGCAGATTCCAGAAACTGTGTCTGAGATTTGCGGCGAGGCAGTAGGACCAGATTCCCCCCTGTATTAGTTTTCTGTCTCCTACATAACTGTGAATGGGTGCTAAAGGGGATTATTAGGCCCCAGTGGTGAGATAGAGTGCATATAACTAATCTGCATTGCTTATCTCGAGCAGACAGTGGTCTGTCAGGACCTGTCTACATGCCCTCCATGCTTGTCCCTCGCCTTTATTGTCTTGCGGCTGCTGTTGCTGCTGGTGGCTCTCCTCTCCTCTTATAAACAACCAATTACTGCCCCAAACAGATGTCTGTGGCTATGATCAAATAATTTAGCTGGAGTGAAGAGGCCTTAAACAGGTCAATTCCATTCAGTTAGACATGGTATCTGAGCGACGGCGAAAGGAGGCACTGCAGGGTGACCTGAACTTGTGAGTTATTGAGAGTAGGTAAACTTGGGACAGCAGATAATGAATCAGCTTTCACCAGTTAATGCTATAAAAATACGTGAAATGAAAGCCGAAGAATTATCTAAAGACTGTTTTTCCCACTGAAAATTAAATGGAGAAATTAACAGAAAAGTGGATTCCTTTACAAAGTATGACATTTCAGTTTATGCATTTGAATTAATAAAAGACATACACCTCCTTGCAATTAGTCACTAGTTTACAAAGCTAAAAAGCTATATATAGAAACAGCAAAGAGTGGGGAAGTTTGGTGGGATATTTTTTAATTTATTCTGGTACTGATGAACTGAAATCACCTGGAAGAAAATTTGATATGTGCACCTTTGACGAAGTATGATTTCCATTAAAATACTGTGCTAACTTCAGGGTTCACAGCTTGCCTGTCCAAAAAAATGTGTATTTAGCTGTTGTCTTCCTCAATCTGCAGTGGAAACAATGTGTATCAGGCAGATGCTCAGACATCAGAACAATTAATGTTGCTTTCAAGAAGAAAAACAAAACAAAACAATACAGCAGCTTTAAATCTTCTGTGCCTATGCAACCGCCAGCCACCCTACATGTGATCATAAAAACACACAGTTGTTTGACTGGTAGTTATGTAAAGCTATAACCATAACCAAAAGCCATGAACAAGAGAATCTCTCAATTCAGCAAGATTTTGTATTCTGCAACACTGTCAGACAGCCACCCAAGCATAATGACCCAATCCGCTATAAATTCATTTGGGATTGGGCCCCACATGTGAATTTCCATAGAAGCAAGTGAAATTCCCTGGCAAGACTCAATCAATACCATTCACATCATGTCTAGCTAAGATATATAAATATTCATATGACCACAGATTTACAGAATGTCAGGGATTGGAAGGGACCTCAAAAGCTCCTCCAGTCCAATCCGCCTGCCAGAGCAGGAACACACAGATGAGGTTACACAGGAAGGTGTCCAGGCGGGTTTGAATGTCTGCAGAGAAGGAGACTCCACAATCCCCCTGGGCAGCCTGGTCCAGTGTCTGTCACCCTCACTGTGAAGAAGTTTCTTCTCAAATTTAAGTGGAAACTCCTGTGTTCCAGTTTGTACCCATTGCCCCTTGTCCTATCATTGGTTGTCACCGAGAAGAGCCTGGCTCCATCCTCCTGACACTCACCCTTTATATATCTGTAAACATTAATGAGGTCACCCCTCAGTCTCCTCTTCTCCAACCTAAAGAGACCCAGCTCCCTCAGAATTAGCCTGCAAAAGATGGTTGCAAAGACCGGAGAAATCTGAGACAGCTTCACTCAATTTCCCAGAAATTTCTCAGAATATTTCACAGACACCTCCACAACGAGGAGAGAGTGTCTGCCCAAAAGAACTTATGGTCCTCAGGTCTTGGGTAGATTTTTAACATATAGCCCCATATGGCAGGCAGTAGGCAAGCTGAGTAATAAATAAGGAGCACTGCGAAGGTGCATTCATAAAGGTAATGTGGAACCTCTCTGGGACTTCAACAGCCCTTTTATCTCAAAGCAGCAATGAGTTCCACAGGTTTTTCACACGTACTGAAAATATCAGTACTGCAGTAAGAGAAATGTTTTTCAGAAGAGCAGAAGCTGAAGTGGCAGCTGTAGATGCCCCCTGAGGACAAAACCAGAGGTGAACAAGAAGAGAGTTGGGGGTAAATCCAGAATTTATGATATGAGAGAGACTGACATACTTTTAATGCAGATGGAACAGACAGAGATACAGACATAGAGATGAAAAGACAGGGAAATGGGAGATAAGAGGACTGAGAAGAGGACAAGAGCAAATGAACCTTAGGAACTGATGAGGAGGCACTGGAGAAATATTGCCAAGGCTGACCTCCACAATGAAGGCTGAGTTAGGGACACTAATGAAATCATTTCATGGGTCTTACCAAAAACGAGCTTCAAATAGGTTTAAAACTTAGACGAGAGAGGGAGTGCAGTTTACCGGTGGAGAGATAAGCCACAGAGAAAAGGAAGAACTTTACATGAAGTCACGGTCCAATTTACAGTTCATTCTGTGTTAATCTCAGTGTAGCTAGAGGATAGCTCTTAGCTCTAGGTATCTGGAAAGGGAAACTGTAACTGGAAACTTCAGAACATACGTGAACCCAGGGCAAATTTCAAAATAGGAAAAACTGAGTAAATACCTGACCAGTTAGCCCACCTTGAGCTGTACACTGCTACAGCAATTCAGCTGGCATTTACTGACGGCATAAAAAGGTTTGTCTAGGAAAGCATACTCAGGTTTATCCATACAAACAACCAACACCCTAGCTCGTACACCTTTTTTCATAGAATAAGTCCTGGTCATCTGTGATATTTACAGACAGATTCACAGACTGTCAACACAGCCTGCATTTTGTACTTGCTTATCTCTGCTCTATACATTTAAGATTTAATCTTGCCTTAGAAATCAGTTTCTCCCAAACCGCTAATTGCAGCTACTTCCCCATCAGTTAATTCTGATTTCTCATTAGGGGACACCTTCTTTACAGTATGTGCAGTCCAGAATTGTGTCATCATCCATCCTTTCTACATGTTATCACGTTGAAAATAAGTTGAATTAGTCTTCTTTTCTTCTTAGACACAAATTTCTTATATTGACAACTTCTGAGGTGTAGGTTGATCACAGAAATAGAATATGTCACAAAATAGAACAGATAGAACAGAAATAGCGTAAATCATGGCCAGATCATGGAAAATCTGAACAAGTATGGTCCTAATCCACATTCTTGCTGGAAGAACTGGAAGTATTAAACATGCAGCCTTCAAATCTGGGTTGAAATTAAAGAGCTGAAATGCCATTTTAAATCTATCTTAGGGTTTTTATTATTAGCTGCTCTTTATCTTTCTAAATTATTTTGTGCTACTTCCCGCCCTCACTACCAACAGTGGCTCTTACCAGCCAGGAGCAGACCGCAAATTCAGCTAAAAGGTGAGCATTGTGAAGACAATCTAGTTGAGCTGATGCACTCCGTTTTGTATAACTACTCAAACAATAAACAGATACATCGATGGAAAGGTAAAATATTACTAAGATACTTTGAGTCAACTGTTTTAACCTGCCCTGTAAAAACAAGCCAGCGGGGGAGCTCCTGTGCCTGGAGAGTTGTCCCACGTGCTGGGCAATGCTGCAGCTCTCAGCTCAGAAGCAAGCCCTCCACAGCCTTGTGGCCACGTCCACTCCATTTGTGGACATTTAAGGAAGCACCATCAGCAGAACAACATATCATTTAAACAAGGGACTGACCTGCAACACATGCCTGGTGCTGTGCTGCATTAACCTTTCGGCTGAAACCTCTCTGCTTGAAATACTTAGAGTGTCTGTTATTCACACAAGTAGTCAAACACAGATTTGGTGGCCCAGAAAAAATAAAAACACGTGACATCTCCTGAAGTTCAAAAAGCTTCAACTGAAGCAGAACAAGAACCAGGAAATCCTTTCCTAGTGCCATGATTTACAGGAAAATAAAGAAAACCCTTGAGTGTGAAGTCAGCTGTTGAGCTGGTGCACAGACTTAGAGTGAACTTCTGCCATGCCTTTTGCACAGAAGACTGCAAATGATGCTGACAGCTAAACTGCTTGTCCCTGGGCTCTCTTTAAAGCCCTCTTGCAGAGTTCTCAGCAAACATAGGTGTCCCACAGATTACAGTGAAATTACAGCTTCATTTCAATGACTTGCAGCTCCATTATTTTTTCCATTCCAGTAACAATGTGCATCTACACATTGCCTGGCCAAGACATTTAAAAGACCAACTCTGTCTTCAACAACTGCTTCTGGCTTTGCTCACCTCCATGTTAAAATACTGACTTTTATACAACCAGCCCCCTACACACCCATCTGCTGAATTGCTCTTGGGTCGCTCAAGTACAGCTTTACAAGATCAATGCCAACAAGAATATGGGCTAATTTTTCTTTGAGGCGCAAATAAAGTCTGAGACATAGTTCACATAAATCACTGGAGTTTGGTGTTTTGGGCACTTCTGGCCAAAAGTATAAAGAATTCATTAAAAAGTATTTAAACAAGAGAACACTCTAGTGGAAATACTAAATTCTCACAAGGCAACTCCCACCAAGTCACAGAGCAGAGACCAACCTGGAGGTGCAGGCTACAGAAACATAAAACTGGCACACAGTGTAAGCAGAACAAACTGATTTCTGCTCTCACCACGATGACCATATATCTGGCTTGGGGCTTTTCCAGAATGGGTGAGGAGAGATCCCAGGCAAGGAACACTTGCTCATCCCTGGAGAGTTTCCAGTTTAACACCCCAAGTAGCTGTATTTTCAACCTAGATGCTATTAGAAATACTCATGGTACCACTGGGTGCATGGTTTAGGTGCTGAATAACTAATTAACTTTGCCTTCAGTCCAAAGGACGTAAAAACCATTCAATGTGCCTCTAACAGTGATAAAAATCAATCTGTAAAAGAACAAATGTGCTCTCTGTTTACTTGGAATATGTCTAAAATATTAAACAATGCTCTTCATGATATAAATAACAGGAGTATAATTGAATTAATATTGACTAATAGTAATTGCTCCTTGTTTCTCAAGTCCACCTTTTATTAGTGGGAGGAGTGGTGGGGGTTATTGCCTTTAAAAAAAAATCCCGAGGCCCCGAAGCACCTTTTCTGCCTTATTATTATTGTAATAATGAGGGCAACTGATTTGATCTCTCCTTACACAATACTGCAGCACAGCGATGGCTAAATAAACAGCCAAAGTCCTTTTGTCCCTGTGGGCTGTTTCTCGGTAATTAAAATCAATAGGATCTTTCTCGGAGGATCTCTTTAACCTCATAGAGCTACGCTGTTCCGAACAGGCAATGTAAAACAAACAAATGAACTCACAGTCCTTGCTGAGGAAAAGAAAAAATACAAGAACACATTATTTTATTAGGATAATATTGGTTTTGTAGAGGGCCCAGGGAAGAGGCTGTGTTTAAAGATACATTTATATTTTTTTATTCCTTTCCCCCTTTTCCCCCCCTTTCTTAAAAAAAAAAATACTCTGGCAGCATCCTCTGTTCCCAGAGGTCATGTGAGCTGCGATAGTTCATTGATCTTCTTTCTTTCAGAAAGGGAAGAGGCAACAGAGGGAAAATAATCATCGCCCACTTGAGACTTGTGACAACTCAGGACCTGTCTGCACAAGGTGCTGCACATTTAAGGTTCAAGAGGAAAATAAGTGACGGTCCCCTGGGTTTCACTGTTGCAATTGCAGCCAAGGACAGTGCAGGCTGCGGAGACTCGCATCCCTGGGCTATGCACCTAGTGATGGCTGGTGTCACTGGCACCGCTCCTGGGGAGCCATGGTGGTGATGCCCCGCATGTTGCATGCAACAGCCAGAAAGAAAAGGATTTACACCACAACTCCGAGGAATCTCGAATCCCAGGCTGCTAATCAATGCTGGGTGAAGCAATTAAGCCACATGGCAGATGGCAAGAGGGAGAACCTACCTAGTCAATACGAGCAAGAGCATTTTGTCTTGGAAAACATAACGCTGCTGAGCGGTACTGCTCAACACTTCCTTCAGACAAATCTGCTCGGTGATCCCTTGCCCGGGCACACAGCATGTGAGCTGAGCTCTGGGGTGCTGCTGCCAGCTGACCCGGTTTGCATGACCCCCCAGCTGCTCTGTACCCATGGTGGGACACAAAAGCGCTTGAGCAAATGCTGGACCTCAGCCAACAGGCATTATCGCCAGCGAACAACAAGAGGGAATCCATCCCCATTAGCTGCCTTTCAGTCCCGACACACTGCCACCAGAAGCAACAAAAGTCCGAACACCCATGCAAGGAAGCAGCGTTTAAAATGAGAGAGATTCTAGACAGAGGCAATTATACTTGGTTAGACAGATGCTCAGGAATGGGTAGGGAGAGTCAATCTTACGCTCCGGTGGTTTTACAAGGTGTTTCCAAAGGTACAAAAGCAATAGAGTAAGTGCTGCAACAGGGAAACTTAAGCATCAAGCTACGCGCATTGGTATCTCTGCTCCGGGATCCAGTTTGACCAGTTGACAACTCTGGTACATGGTACAGCAGAGATGCTCTGACAGGGGAAAAAGCAAATACGAAAGCTTTCAGGGCTTTGACACAATGAAAGTAAAATCTCTTTGCTTGGATTTTTAGCAACACAACTGTCAGGGCTTTGACCACCATAAGGCCTTGGTTGGGCAAAAAGAAAACCTGAGCCATATGTTACACCTGCCACCATGTATTATATGTACCATCTAGGCACTCCCAGGTTTTGCCAGTGATTATGGTTAACTGATACTTCCATATATAAAAGCCACTTCCAATTGCTCATAGGGCTGGCAAACTTTAATCCTATGAGCTGGAATGTTTTCTTCTCAGGTTGATAACTTTGGTAAATGTACTCTGTAAAGGTTCAACCAAAACAGATCAGCTGTTTCCAAGAAGAAGAAGAAGAACAACAACAAAGTTAAAAATAAAAGACATCGTTTAATGCCTATTATATGCTGGAAAATCCTCCCTCTGAACAGCAGTAACACCTTCACATGCTGGGCAGCAACTTGCTATTTGCAGGTGAAGTGGTGAAAAAGAGCTATAACCATGGAGATCTGTCCAGTTAAGAGCTGTGAAAGAAAAATAATCTCTGTGTTCACCTGCTCAGTAAAGGTTTCCTTAGATTCTACTGGCTTTTGAATAAGAGTTAATACTTACAAGAAGGATTCTGCCCCCCTCAAGTCAGTCTGCAGACAGGACTGGGAGAGACTCAAACCCCAAACCGAACTGCAGAAAATTCAGGCTTAAGAGCACTATGTAGAGTCATCAAATCTATCCTGCTGTCCAAAAGCAGGGTCAGCCACAGCTGTGTCATTCCTGATGGGTGGTTGCCTGATATCTTAAATATCTCAAACACCAGAGACCCCAATACTTCCCTTGCCAGCATTACCCTCCTTACCCATTAAAAGTTTTCCTCATTTGCAATATTAAATGCAATTTGAGCCCGTGAAGACAGCAGTAGATTATTTCCTCATCTCCTGCAACAAGAGATATGCAACATTTGAAGACTACACTAGTATTATTTAACCCAAAGAAAGAAATATACTCTTTTATTTTATTAATCCAAGTCGATGTTTTTTATTTGGTTGGTTTTTTGTCATTTTATTGGCATGCTTCTATTATCTCACTAGTTGGTCCATCTCTTCCTTGAACTGAAGTGGCCAGTTTGGAGCCCATAATCCAACAAAGCGGTTCATCAAGTACATCTAAACGCTTCTCTCTACTGGCAATAGGTTTGGAAAGGCTGCTGCTCTTGTCAAATTTTGTGCATTGCTGACCACTTCGAGCCCTCAGGAGGGTGAAGTCAGCCTTTTACTAAGGCACATCAACCCTCAGTTCATAAGGATTACAAATACTTGTTTACTCCTTGAAATTCCCCAAATTTTAGCATATTACAGCATCAAGACCTAAAAAGCTTGTGTCATGCGAAAGTGAGAAGCAGCACATCAGCAACAACAGGGGGTTTTGGTTCCTATTCCAAAAGGTCTCTTTCCTCTGATTTCTATCACCTTGTTTATTCCTTCTGGTATGGATTATATTACAGTTTCATAAAACACTTGCTTTATTCTGTAAAGCATTTTAGGGCATAGTCATGGAAAATATGCTTAAATGCTTCAAAATTCTTCCCCTGAAACCAAGTTTGTGTATTCCTGTTTTCACTATTCACAGTGCTAAAGCTCCTGCGAATGCAGTATTTTTCTGAACATTTCGACTTCACCTTTTGACTACAAAGGCATGGAAACACTTTACATATTTAAAAACAAAATGAACAGATACAAAAGGAATTATATAAAAGCTGATTAAAGATAATGGAATTCTTGTAAATAAAATTGCATCTCACTTAAGTGCATGCATGTTACAGATAATTACAGGTTAAGTATGCGGAAAGCTGGTGTTTCTCATTTCAGCTCAGGGAACCTCTCCTATCTCAATAATTTGCCTGAGAGAGATGTGCTGGATTCCAGGTCCTTTTGCGTATAAAGGAATTAATTGATGGTGTTTATACTGTGCTGTGCTCAGTACATGATACAGAGTCTCTGGTTTGTGGTTCTCAGTTTGAAGACATCAGACTGGGATGAATGCAAATAGCTGGGGGTTGGATACAAGAAACCACCCAGGGGTTCCAGCCAAGTGGGGTTTGGGGGCAATTTGGTTTGTTTTGGGCGAGCGATGTGGGGTTTTTTTAAAGGGACAATCTGCTAATTAACTAGCTAGAGCTAAAAATATATGGATAAACTTTGTTCTAGGAAATAGGTCTCAAGCGAATCACACTACCATTCCCTTTCAACTCATATTTATTTACTGAAAGAAAAAGGGAATATTATCACTGCAGCTGCCATCAGATTGCAGTCATTGCATAGAGGAGGAGATAAGTTTGGGAGCAGGAGTTACAGGCCCTTTCCTAAGATGTGTTTCTGGAGTTGTGTGGCTATTTCTTACTCTAAGGCTTTCATTTCGTCTAGGGACACTCACACCTGAAGTCTGAATATCAGACAGCTGTTATTACTGATCGTGGTTTATCTCGTTGTGTCTATTTGCATTATCTGAACTGGAGAAGAGCGCCCGTGTTAAACGTGAGTGGCAGCTTTTTATTATCTAGTCAGCAACTACAGCAATTGCACCTCTTAAGATATTAATCAGTTGATTGCATATTTTAAATAAGCAAATTAATTCTTGAGTTCTGTGACAGCCATGAACTCTGTCCTTTGCAAAAATGCCAAAGCAGTGCTCCAACAACCCTGATGGTGTGACCCACCAAGAAATTAAACCAAATGATCACTCCCTAATAACCAGACATGCTACCAGCTCTACAATGACCATAATAAAACATGCACAGGCAGCCCCCAAGATGGTACAACCATAATTCCCTATTCAGCACAGCAGACAGTCTGAAAAGTTGCAGCAAACAATTTACTTAGCCCCCCTTTTGTGCACTCATGCATTGTTGACTCTGGCTCCGCTGTGCTCTGCCACTCATGAGTTATCTGGCCATTTCTAACTCATGAAAATAAATAGTTTATTTGCCTCCAAGTTGCACAGCCTCTGTACTTATGTGCAGGGTATTCTACACCTTGTGCATGGAGCTCCCACACAGGGCTGGCAGTAGAAGACCACCAGAGGAGACAAAGGAAAACAAAAATTAAAGCAAATTTTAAAAAATAAAAAGGCCAAACTATTTGCTTGTGTTATTTTGCTGCAAACCCACAATTACTCCTCAGAGAACAAGGCAGGTTTAAATTACTATTGAGTCAGAAGCCCCTATGATTTTGAACTAGCAGCAGCATTTTAAACCCAAGTGCAAATAATAACGCAAGGCGTTATTTAGATTTTAGACTTTGGAAGAGTTACTCCTGACTTACAGTAATGAAAGTGAGGACTGAGTCCACTAAGCAGGGCTACAGACTCTGCACTGAGCCATCTCTATATCTACCTACCTCTGCAACTTGATACAGCCTTAAGGACAGCTTTTGCTATATATATATGTAAGCTCACATGGATTTTATGAAGTGAATATCCTCTGTTCCTTGTTCAACCCTGTCTTGCTGTGTTTAAACAACACTTCTATTTCTAAATTACCAGTAAAGGTGGTAACACCTGAATTCAACCTGAATTTGTGCAGGACAAGAGATTTCACCCAACAGAGCCTCTCCCCTTAAGCTGCCTTTCACAACCTCTCATGGCTTTTCAGACTTAATTTTCTGTAGATTGCTTGCCCACTCGAGAGGAGAAACTTGAATGTTCTCAGCCTGCAGAGTCGGTGCCTGCAAAAAGATGTCAGGATCGTTCACCACAGCCCCTGGATGGAGCTTAACTGCTAGTGGCTGCTTTTAGCACGTCAGTGTGAATTACTTGACTGGCGAAACTAAGCAGCAATTAAACACCTCACCACTAAGCGGAAATGAGAAATTTACCGTTTGGTCTTCACATAAGCTAGAGCCTCCTGTGAGCTACTGTTACCAAACCCCAGGGAGGACCGGTTAGAGTCAGAATAGTCTCAGTCTGCGGCCAAAAGGAGAAATATTTCTAGTGAAACAGAAATCAATTTTTATCATTCTCCCCTTGTGGTTTTTCTTGAGTGCTGATAGTGAAGGCCATGAGAAGGGAAAGGTGTTGAGTTCTACCTGAGATTACACCTGGAAGCAACTGTGTTGTACTGCTCAGTTTTAGTTAAGGACACAGGGGATGAGTAAGCAGGGCATCAAAGCCCTCTCCATTTCAGCAGCCAGCTTAATATGGGACAAGGGAACTGGTGAAATGCTGCTTGTGCACAGAGAGGAGGCAACGAGTCAAAAACTGAAAAAGAAGCACACTTCCATTCGAACAGACCCTAAATTTATTCCTAACCCTCATTGAAGCATGTTGTTGTTGGACTCATCTCTCTCAGACCAGGAGAGACACCTACATGGAAAGCCTGGCTAGGTGACCGAGCATGAAACATGCCTGCTCTGTCTATTTCTGGAGCTGCCTGTAACCAAGTTCATGCTACTCTTTAATTAATAGCTTCTTAAATTACTAGGGAAAAATGTTTCTGTGATTCCCTGTTGGTCCTCTTCTATTTGTCTCTCAATGTGTAGGATCTCAGTGAGGACACTAATATATTGTGGTAAGTCCCAACAACCACTTGACATTATCTCACTTGCTCCTTCCTGTGATTTCTCTCACTGCTTTCATCCAAATTCTTCTAATAACAACACAGCTCCTGCTGGGCTACACACAGGGAAAGGGGAAGGGACACCCAGGGGAAAATTTGTGTTAACTTGTACACCATTGTATGTCCCATGTCACAGTGACATGGTTCTCTTTCATTGACCTTGGCCTTTAACTGGCTGCCATCAGAAGCATGGTCTTCCAAAGTGTCCTTCCTCCAAAGACCATTGAAATATTTATTTACAGACTTTTCCACAGACTACTGTTAATAAACAGTGCATATCTTTCAACCCAAGCCCAAAAGAACCACCTTTAATATCCAGTGTGATCCAGTACTGCCTGACTCTTTCCTTCCACAGTGATCCCATCAATCTGTTGCATCTTGGACAGGATCACTTGGGCACATACTGTTTCAGACTAGGATGTGTTAACACAAACTTGACTCATGTGCTGCTTTGTTGTCCTGGATGGTTCACATCTGGCCAGTCCACCACCACCTACCTGACACCTGGACAAGCAGCAGTTGCTGGGAGGTACTGAAATCACACAGCTATGACCGACTAATAGGTGGTCTTATGTGTTGAGAATGTAATTTGTGATGTTTCTCCACCTGCCATCACATACACACACTTTACATATACTTTATGTGATTTCAAAGGCTATTTGTCATACAAGAAAATGAATATTCCTCACAGTGACTTACAATGAATTTAAAGTCCTGGAAAGCATCCTGGTTTTAACAGAAGTGCACATTTTTCTCCAAGTCCTGGTTGGTAATATTTGCCATGTTTTAGGTAACTAGTAATAAGAACAGACTGAAGTCTATGCTTCATTTCAGCACGCTGCTTCTTTGATATGTCTCCACTTCTGCACTCAGAAAAGAAGTGAGTGCTTATACTTCCAAAACAAAAATTCACAGGGAGCTATGCAGTCAGAGACAGGTCCCACAACATGAGTTGGATTCATTCCCATGATAGCAGGCTACCAAAATCAGTGCCAAACTGATACAAACCAGTGCTTTGTGATGAGAGTTATCTATTTGTTAACTCGAGAAGAGCACCTGGAAAAGGTTGCCAGCTGCACAGGAAGATTCTTTGGGAGAAACGATTTTACAGTCAAGGTGGTAGATCTAGTAACCAAGAGACTAATGGTGTGGCTTCACATAACACATGCACTGATCTAAGAGCAGTTGGGCTTCCCACAGTTGAGATCTATAGATCATGATTTTGCAGGTGTTGATTCAACTGGATAACCAGACTAAAATGAGGGAGGTTTTATCCTTTTTCCTTCACTTCAGATCACACAGCTGCAGCAGAAATGACAATGACATATGGCTGGAGATGGCACAGAGCAGCAGCTCACATGTTGCTCAGGTTAGCTGTCCCATAAGGTCACGATACCTTTGGCTTCTGAATCTGTTACGGATGGGAGTAGGGCACCTGGACTTCCCACCTGCTACATGCAGCCATGCAAGTACAACCTGTTTGATTTGCAAACAAAGCTACAGAGACTCCAACAGCCAGGTCCCCATGAACGAAAAGGATAAATACTCTTTTTCCCAATTTTAGTGCATTATCCCATTCTTACTGTGCATTTTCCCAAGAAAGGCTGGAGCAGATGACCGTTGTGGTCCCTTCAAACCTCGTATTCTATGATTGATTCTATAATTGAAACTGGAAGTTCTTCAGGTCAATAACGGCTCTTAAATTGGGTTTGTACTGTGATTGGGATAAGAGGATCTCCTGTCATTTGCTCATATCAAACAACACCTGGAGCCAGCTTAAAAAGCTAACACTACTACTCAAACCCAGAGTTCCATTGAAGAAATGGGCCATGACAGCTAATGCATTTCTGGGTAGTTTTGAACCGATTCTACATGGACTTGTAAATTCTGAGTCTAACAGTCCGAAAATATGATAGATTGTTCTGCATTTATTAAGGAATTTACATTCCTTCATATTTTTAGGCGACTTCACTGTGACGAGCAGGTGAGCAACTTTAACAAAATCGCTCAAGCATCCAAATCCTTCACTAAGTAGGTTCTTAATTTTCATGTACATTAACATAATTTCATTGATTTTACACAAGCTGTGCAAAATGGAAAGACATCAGGAAATAAGGGTTACCACAACCTGCCTCCAACATCTACAACGTAAATGCTACCTTGTGAGATAGTGACAGTCTGCCTGTATTGCCAGTATCCATTTCCCTCTACTTTGGAGGTTTGGTGCATCTGAACTACTCTATACAGCTATTTCAGGATAAGATAATTCATGCCCTACAAGCCTCTACTTTTCTCCCCTCTAAATGAAGAGGAAGCCAAGGCTGACAAGACCAGGTGTCTGTGTCTCGCTCTGGACAAAATAATTCTGTTCCATGTATTCAGCTTCAAAGGCCTGAATTTTAAATTTCACACACAAAATATCCTCAGCCCAGTGTCTGCAAACAATAAGTAGTTATAAATTATACTATGTAGCCCAAAAAATCAGCCAGCCATAAAGCAAAGGCAGCCCTCCCTCTACAAATAACAGGACTGACCTTTTCCACAGCAAGATATAATGCACCATCAACATTCAGCATCTTAAAGTAATTTCTGAGCTTAAATAACAGAGTACCCAGACCTTGGGCCTGGTCTCCAGAAACATTCAAAATCCTGAGTTCCTACTCACCAAATGTTCAGCCCTTCACAGGATCAGCAACAGCAGTGACTTCTCCAAGGATGTGACTCGCCCATCATGTTTTTTCCTCCATTGAAGTCACTGAGTACTTCTTGTGCTACAACAACCTGGAATATCCATGTCCAAATCCCAACTGAACTCCTGACTATATTCAACTCAGCAGGTCATTTGTACCTTTGCAGTGAAAAATCAGTATGAGGGCCAAAAGCATCAACATCAAAGAAAAGCAAATTCTGTATCTAAATGTGTTTTCATTGGTCAGAAAAGAGGTTCCTATCCCACAAATATCACTTCTGCCTTCCTGCAGTGTCAGTGCTCTCACCTGACTATCTACATGTAGCTCTCCACTGCCTGGCCAGCACACACTACAGCTCCATGTTCTGCATGGGAAAATCCACCTTGTGCACATACTGCTGGTAACTCATTCGTGCATTAAACAAGAAAACAACAAAAAAAGCAAGCTTCAGTGTCCTTTTGGCTAAAAATACTATTTTGCATTCTGCATTCTGGTAGCAGACTATTTGGTGACTCAGCCCAGGGCAGCACCACCAGCTAGTCCTAGAACAGCTCTGCATGTGCTTGATTGCAACCCATTGGCATTATACAAATATTTCCCCAGCCTAAGGCATTCCTGGAATTCAGGACTAGGGTTTTGTCAGGTATATTCGAGAGGAAGTCACAAACATGTCACTTGCTATGTTCCTAAAACCCTTGAGCCAGAACTTCCATGAGTGCCAAACCCTAGATTACAGCTGAAATCCGTGAAGGCTTTCTCTTTCTCCTCAGATTGCATCAGCTCACGTGTTATCCATGATTTATCCCTTTTAACCATTGTTTCCATCCCCTGTTCAGCATCTTTCTGGCAAAAACCATACAAACCAAAACAAAATACAACCATGCCACATCCATGTCTGCCCCCCACCCTGCATGGCATCTGGGTAGGTCCCCCATGGGATCAGCGCTCTAGGAGCTGCTGGGATTTTCCCCTCTGTGTCAAGGTATTTAAGAAAATGGAAGAACAGACTTACAGCCCAGCAGGTTCAGACAGCCAGATCTTTTTTTCAGTATATCCTGGGATGGAAGGATGCCTCTCCTCTCCCCTCCCCTCTCAGCCTGGAAAGAAGGGGGATGGAAAACTCAACTCCTGATTTAAAATCTTTCCAGGCTGAGGTTTTGCCAGAGGAATCACAGCTGTGACATACCTACCACTCTAACCATGGTGAATGAATCTGGCCACGAATCGTTAAGCTCCCCAAGCATTCAGCGCTCTCAGCCTGCTACTAATCACTCAGAAATCTGGCTCTCCGGACTATTTGTCGTAAGAAATTGCTCCAATTCAAAAAGATGATCTGGAAGTTTAATATTAATCAAAACAGGGCATGTACCAGCAGAGATGCAGTTTAAACCTAAGTGCGAGATAAAGGAAAATAATTGCATTCACCAGATTCCACACTGACGGGCGAAAACTGCCTCACCAGTGTCAAAGCAAAGCAGAGGCATTAACAACCCACCTCTTCCCAGGTGCAGAGGGGATGGAGCATGTGCAGAAGTGGAGTTTGCTGTATTTTTTTCTGTCCAAGAGTATTGCTGGTCTAGCCAGAGCACGGGTGGGCTGGAGCCAGCAGCTGGGAAACTGCCCCCTCCAGGGTAGATTTGTCAGCCTGAGTCGCTACCCAGGCTGCAGAGAGAAATGGGAATTTTGGGGCCATAATTTACCTCATCATAAGGCAGCTGTCTATAACAAGTGAAACACCTTTAGAGTTAGGAATGACACCCAGCCATGAGTCTAGGGGTGGGACAGTAACAGCTCCATGCTGCTCATCAGGCCTGAGATAAATTCGGAATTATCATCCTTAATTTGCACCTTGGCAATAACCGAGCAGCTCCCTTCTTTGGAAGCCCAATGCCCATTTCCAGCCGAACCTGCTCAGGCCATCTCTAGTTAATTAACTCCTACTTTAAAAATCAGTAGCAGCATTGCTGGGCTGTGCAATTGTCCTCTGGTGTCAAAAAAATGATACACGTGTTAATATCCTGCACATTGCAGGCTCCGAGAAGCAAACTGACCCTGTGAAACAGTCATTAGTTGTTTTCTAATTAATTGCTGTGTATTTTCCCACAACTTGCAACAACTTGCAGAAATGGGGAAGCAAAGCTGCTCAGCAATAAATGGCAGTAGTTGTGCTCATATGCCAGAACAACTTTTGTTCTCACGGATGTTTGTCACGAGGCTGTCTTGCTTCTACCAGCACCAAATCTACATCAAATGGAGTTTTTAAAGCAATGTAATGAGAGTACTCACCATTAAACTCCCATCTTCATTAGTATCTCATTTAACTGCTGAATTTATATCCCCAAGCATCTTTAATTTATTGATTGTTTCTGGGAGGATTTTTCTCCCGCATTATTTTTCTTTCTATTTAGCATCAATTAGTGAAATCTTGGCAATGATTTGTATTTGGGTTTTGACACAGCATATTACAGATGTTTAAATTATTTTACTAAGTTGTCGCCTCTGATCTCATAGGAGAAAGTTTCAAACTGAAGCACCCACTGAGATGCAGGCACCCTTGTCCAAGGGCACACAAGTGAACTGAGCACGAAACTCAGACCCTGTCCCCCATCTCCATCCCTGGGCATCAGATGGACCTGAGCAGGCAGCAACAGTCCATAGGCAGCCACAGGACGCCAGACCTTGCCTCCCAAACACCACTCTGAGCATCCCACATGCTGCCACATGCTAATGACAGCAACCTCTTCCCATGACCCAGTCTGAGGCACATCCATTAAGGTATGGCATGTGCTATTGCATGTGTCTAGGAAAAAGACACTTGAAAGACCCTGGAAAGCCATCACATATTCTTGCCATGTACCATTTTGTGTTTAATTGACAAAAAGTGAAAAGGAAAAGATACACAGAGAAAGGAAACAACTGACCAGACCCCCACCAGTACCATAGAACATCCTGAATTGGAAGGGACCCACAAGCATCATTGAGTCCAACTCCTGTCCCTGCATGTGACAACCCCACAGTTCACACCCTGTGTCTGAGGATGTTGTTCAGTATCTTCTTGAACACTGTCAGGCTTGGGGCTGTGACACCTCCCTGGGGAGCCTGTTCCACTGCTCCAACACCTCTAGGTGAAGAACCTTTTCCTAATGTCTTACCTGAAGCTCCCCTGGCATATCTTCCTGCCATTCCCTCGGGTTCTGTCATTGGTCACTAAAGATAAGAGATCAATGCCTGTCTCTCCTCCTCCCCTTGTGAGGAAGCTGTAAGAATAATGATGTCTCCTCTCAGTCTCCTCTTCTCCAGGCTGAACAGACCAAGTGACTTTAGCTGCTCCTCATACAGTTTCTCCTCATACAGTTTCCCCTCCAAACCCTTCACCAACTTTATGGCCCTACCAGGAGCAGAGATCTGGGTAACACCTGCAGCATGTGTCCCCTCCTCAATCTCCCAATGCAGCTTTCCTTGCTGCTGCTGAGGGACCCTGGCTATGTCCCCTCAGAAAAGCAGGAGGACATCTACCATCAGTTTCACAGCAAGCAGGATCAGGCCATAGATAGAGCTCCAAAGATTTCTACAAATGCCTGGGTAAATGCAGTAACAATCAAGAGCTCATTTGGCCACAGCCTTAGGAATCACTTCAAAACAGGCAACCAAAAACATAACTGAATGTCTCATTTTCTCCAGGAAACAAATAGCAAAGGGAGTAAATCCCTACAAGGATGAAAGTAGGCAGCATTTTGGAAGCAAGACATTAAAAGCCTGGGAAGAGATTAATTGATACCTTCTAATAATTGAGCAAATGCCCCACAACTCAGGCACCACCAACCCCTCAGTTAACTCACTGTTGCTCATCCAGCAGCACTTTGTACGGGCCAAATTTTGCCGAACAGCCATTCCACAGAACTGAGCTTACAGTGCCCCTGGCTGCACAGACTTTTTCTCCTGGAATGGGGGAACAGCAGCATGGGTAAAAAAAGAAAGAAAATCCCCTAAAAGTAAAACTCCATTAAACCATCAAGCATTGTAATATAGGCAGCTTGAGCAACTTTTTCATTGAGCCCACAAACTTTCCTGCCTGACACCAGGCTCTCACATTTCCCCCAACCTCAGAGGGAAATGTGACATCCCCATCACTCCAAACCTACCTCATTAGACTCAGCAGGTGTTTCTGGTTTCTTCCTGGCCACTGGTTCAGAACCTGCTGGGAACAGAGCAAATAACTCTGGTTAACGCCCTTAATTACAGCCACCTGGCAATGCCTCCTGCCAGCACTGTCACAGGGAAGCTGCCTTGGATGTGGGAAGCATCACTCAGGGTAAATGTACCACCTCTTCACAACACAAGTTTGCTTTGAGTCAGGATATAAGGGGGGGGAAAATCAACTCAGAAATTGAGACCATTCACAAGTATCTCTTGGAAGGTCTTATAATAACATAGTACCTGGACCTGCTCTTATCTGAATCAATTCTTAACCCCTGCCCTAGAAGAGGAGGCTCTGGTTCAACTCATTACCTCAAGACATCACTCTGAGCATGTTCTTACTTTGACAGAAAACAGCTGCCTGCTCAGCACCCACAACCAAACCTGCATTTGTTTTATTGTTGCTTCAGCACATCTCCCCGGAGCTGTGCAGGGATAGAGACAGGTGTTTATCCACAGTGAAATACACGGTGCCATTCTAAATGTAGATGTACCTGGTGGCTCAGAAACACAAGAAAGTCTGTCTCCAGTAACTTCCATGTACCTTGTTGACAAGAAAAGGCCCATGAAACTGAGGAGAAGACGTTCAAGGAGCTCCTACCACAGATACTGCCCCATGTGTTGCATTCCCTCTTCTGCTGGAAAAGATTGTACACCAGGCATGTTGTAAATGAAGTAGTGCCCAATCAAAAGAAATGGGGAGCTTCAAATATATAGTTATGAAACCTAGACTCCAGAGGAGCAGCAAAAGAAAGCATAAACCACTCAGCTGCCTGATGATAACATTTCGGAACAACCCCACAAACCTCAACTTATTAGCAGTACACACAAAGCATCATTTGAGGTTAGATATGACCCCCAGAAAGGGAACACGTCAAAGTGCTGCAGCAGCCTGAAACATTCACATGTCCAGTTCACAAATTCCAAGAAGCTGCCAGAAATAAAGGAATGCTCAGCGAGCTCTAAGGCATCAAATTAAACCCTTGCTCCCTAGCAGGAGCAGTACAGATCATGCTTTAAGAGCAAATGGCTAGATGGAGAAAAAAAATACCAGGA